>NW_010182046.1:46675-54580 GCF_000695765.1 Mesitornis unicolor
TGGCAACAAGGTTAAGACTTTTGAAAATTAAAAACTATCCAATAATATCCACAGCAATAGCAAGGCACAGAAGTTCTCCTACCTCCTTGCAAGAACTTCATTGGGTAAACTATGGCATGATACCGGTCTATGCTTAGTGATACGAGGACGTAAGTCGAGGCATATAGAAGGACTACCTGGGGCAGAAGGTATATAAGGCAGAAGTTGAGACATATTTATGGCAGAAAATATTGTCACCCAGAACACTGAACTAAGAATTTTTGAAAACCTTTACTGAAAAAAAGGAAAAAAAAAAATCCATGTATTTTCACCGATCTTTTTCCTTTACCTTCTCCACAAAATTTTAAACATTTAATATGCTTTAATTAAAAGTGTTTCAACTTTAAATGTGCACTTTTAGCACATTTAGCACTTCTGATGCTACAAAAATGTCTATACAGCATTTTTGTTAGGGTTTATTGCTGTGGGAACACAAAGCCATGCGAGCTAAGGCATACAGGGGAGCATGAGGTTTCTATACCTGGAAGTAGCGAACGACTCTGCAGATGATATCAGGAGCCATGAAATCTCCAGTGTAGCGCCAAATTATGTCCGTCAGTATGTTTATGAGTCCTGTGAATGAATCTGCAAAGGAAAGTAACTGAAGAAGCATTAAAAGAAGCAAACACACAACTGCAGGTGAGCCACAGGGGCAGGTATGACCCTCAGGGTGTACCAGTTCTCCCAGTCTTGAGGGCAGCCATGCTGTGACTGGTCAGTCAAGGATGCTAGAAATGCTAGAAAGGCCTCAGGAAACACTTAAGGTTTTGTGGATTTATTTTCTTTCAGTTTAAAGACAGTTCAGACAGACAGACAAGGTAAGATTTCTCTAAGCATCAGAGCTTGCATCTGGTTTCTTGTGAGCACGACTTGATATGGTTCAGCCTGGCTGGCATTGCAATCGGGTCCAATGGGCTGCACCTTTAAAGTGCCTTTTTCTCTCCGTTGCTTAAAAAGGGATGTGAAGTGATCAGCTGAGATGGCCACGTCAGCCCTAGCCTGGATGCGGGTCCTAGTCTATACCCGCATCTACATCGAAGATAGCTAAAATTAGATCAGTTCCTCCTCAACCAACCATTGATTTTGTGAGTGGAGCTGCATAAAAAGTCACCTCTGGGTGTTACTGCCCATGTACACGAAAATGTTTCAAGCTGATGCACAAGGGATGTGGACGGGGCTGCTGGGTGGGACACCTGCTAAGGGCCCCCAGGTTTTCCATGAGGTGTGGATAAAATATGGTGTTGGAGTAGCTCTAGGTTAGTGTCTAAGTGTGACAGCTTGATCCTAGCTGTACCAAATATTGAACTATTTAATGTCCTTTTTTCCTTTGTCTTTTATTTCACTGTAAAAAGAAATAAATCTCCTGTGAAGGCAGCTGGGATGAAATCTAAATGCTGCTGAAGTTATTAGAGATTTTGTCAAGATTTTAATTGCAAACTTAATTATTTAATGATTAACCCTCCCCTGTCAGCTTAAAGTTAACCTCCTTATGCTTGTACTTCTGTAGTCTGCATTGACCAAAATAAACCTCAGGACATAATTTTATTTTTTTTTTAAATCTGAGGAGCTATTCCAGCCTTTTGTCTGCTTCTTACTGAACAAATGAGCACTCACAGTGATGCACATTTTAGAAAGGAGTTGCAGAAGTTGGTAGTGCTGTTTTACATATGGGCGAAATTAAGTTTTGTCTTTAAAATCAAAATAACAAAAAAGTTTTCTCCCTGTGGTACAGGATAAATGTGCATCAATCTAGTGTTCTATTGCTTCAAGTAACACAGCCTGTTGCTCTTCTTGCACAGATTACAACAAAGGGAGAGAGCATTTTGTGCGATTTGTGAGGAGAAAAACAAGCAATACAAAAAATATCTTCAATGCATATTTAAAAAAAGAATCGAGTGATGAGGTAAAATGTTTCATTTTGATACCACCACTTTACACATTAGAAAACCATCTCTTTATGTTTACTCTGATAAAAGCATTTTGACCCCCATATCAGAAGATTTTGGGTTGAAATACATACTTTTGGAAACAAGATATTTTAAACATTTCAAAACATTTTTTTTGAGCAGTAAAGAGTTTGAACCAGTATTTCCAAGCAAACAGGTACGGATTTGGCAAAACGAGTTTCTTGTAAGACCTTTGAAATTCCAGAAATTCCAGATACTTGTAGCTGGAAATTGAGATCTCAGTTTAATGGTCTAGAAGCAGCAACCTGTTTTGCTTCACTGGAAAACTAGAATTATTTTTTCTGTATCAATAAGCCTTTATATTATCATTTTCTTCAATCCTTTATCTCTCTTTTTCTTCAAGGCTCAGTTCAAAATGAAATTAGAACAGAAATAGCATCACTGTTGCACGTAACTACATTGCCTCCCTCCTCATGACTTTTATTGTTCAATTAATTCTGGTTTGTTAATTCCTCTCCCAGTGTTCCCCAACCCCATTTTCTCTCTCTTGTCTCTTCCTCTGCCTCCAAAGGAAGGCTGGATCAGAGAAGACCTCTAGAAGGAAGTCTGTGGTTTGTAACGTTGTGTTAAATGTTGCTCATTGATCAGAGTATTGGGGTAAGGGATGATTGCTCCTCTGATGAGTATAGTGGCTTTAAGACTTTATGGAACAGATTGCAGGTGTAGATAATTAAGGTGGTTTTTGAAGAAACCACAGAGTTTTAGTGTTTCAAAACGTGAAATGCTGCAGTGGTTCAAACCCAGCCCTTCCCCTTTCCTTACTCCTGAATTATTGATTCATATTCTCTCTCTCTCCAGTAATGAAATATTCATTGGTTCAAAGTAATACACATCAATAGAGCTTCACCTCAGGGTATCCTCCAGATTTTGCATCCGCCAAGCAGGAGGTAAATGGGGGTTCAGCTTCCCTTCAGAGGAGGAGGGTGCAGGGGCTGCCCTTCCTCCCACCCAACTTCATGCTCCCTAGAGGAAAGGGAGGGAGAAAGGAAGGCACCTCAGCTGCTTCCTCATTTCCGTCTTCTCATCACCATTTTGCCATCCCTTTCCAGTGCGTTAGGAGAGAGCTTTGGAGGTGGATCCTGCAGGTGAGGCAAGAGATGGACCAGTGGGACTCTGGGTGCAGAGCTGTTTGCTGGGTGCAAGCAATTTGGGCAGGTCCAGAAGCACACTTCCAGAGTATGCCCTTGTCAGCTCTTGAGTTTGCATCTGGAGTGCATTTTTTAACCTGCAATTGGCCCCCACGTGATGGAGAAGCCACGGGTGAATGAGCCTTTGCTTTGGCTGATGCTTATCCTGTAGGTGCTCTCTGGGGGTGCCCCTCAGGGACCCGATGCCATGCAGCTGCCAGTAAGTGCTGTGGTTGATGGGCCATGGTGAATTACTTGGCTGAAGTAAACCCCTGCAAATGCACAGTGTGGAGTTGTCAGGAGCTTTAAAGACAACTTGAAACTGTCTTTCCCTTGAAAGCCTTTGAGTGAGGTGTTTCAGGTGACCACAGAGGCTTTTAAGCGAGGTTTAAAGTTCACAGCTTCTTTGTGCTGGCAGCCTCAGCTCCTCTCCCACAGTGGTGCATTTTACAAGCTCTTTGTGCTGAGTTTCTGAATCGCTGTGAAGGGCTTAGCATGTGCTCCTCCAGTCATGTGCCAAAGCAGATGCAGCCAGCTGTGTGCACAGGCCAAATTAGCCAGATTTTGCAAAACCCTTTAATTATAGAAATATTCTCCCATGCAACGTCCTCATGCCCTCTACAGTTTTCAGAAATCTCTCATCTTTTCTACCCTACCAAGTACTAGACCAACTTTTCTCACTCCTTTGCTCTTCTACTGCCTGACCCAGAAGGCATTTCTTATCCCATCTCTTCAAAGGACCAGCCTCTCAGTCTGACACAACTGTGTGCCTTTAAAGAATCTGCCACACAGACACAGGTCACTTTACATAGGGCCACCAAGTAAATTATGTGTGGGTGATCAGACAGCATACAGGAAAAAATGCAGCATATCTACAAATTATGACAAAGAATATGTGCTACTGATCCCTGCTGTATGCACTCTAATCTGTTGCTTCTGTGCATCGTTTTCTCTGATGCAGCTATTATTCACTCTCTAGCCAGCTAACTGGGTACTCCTGTGCTAAGCATATGTGCAAGCTCCACCGATTAGTGTCACCCTATTCACTTCTTGCCTTGAATGTCCCACCTGGCCATTTCTTGCTTTGTGTCCTCCTTCCTTCCAGTGCCACAAGTACAAACCTTTACTAGTGATTTAGACAATGAATGTGCTGCTCATTATTCTGTTATCTTACTGCTCATCACAGCTGCAGTAATTAGACTTCATGATTTTCACACCTTCACAACATTGCTATAGCCTGCAAGCCCCCTTTCACACAAAGACCCAATGTACCAGTGCTGCCAATCTAATACACAGATCATGAGTTACCAGCAGCGCTTTAGTCACTGGAAGATGAATCTTCCTCACCCACATATCATCTCAGATGCAATTACAGCCATGATCACAGTGTCTTGAAGTCCTCATTTGCCATGTAATTTGAATTGCCATGAAAGAGGTTAGTGTTTAGAAACCCACTAATTTCAGCAATGTGATCTCAGCAGTTCATATGTTCCCTGGTTGTTTTTGGCAAGTCTACACCTCAATACACATCATTGCATCACATCACTGACATCCTAAATAGTAAACGTCAAGCACAGGAAACCAACGTAGCTGATACATCACTCTAAACCTCAGTGTCCTTATTACTGCTAGTATCCTCACTGCTTCTTGATAAGCTGGTGGCTTGCACATTAGATGCTGTCATCATTTAGACATCACCCAATGAAGGAAGGGGAATTGGAAAAAGGAAAGGAGGCCCGTGGGTTGAAAGATGAACAGATTTAATAAAATAATAAAAACCTGATATTAATAGCAATATTAATATAAAGCATACAGAATTTTACTCAGTCAATATAATGGTTGCAAGCTCTGATGGTTACAATGAGCTGGGGAGTAGGTCTTGGAAGCAGAATGATGGGCAAGACCCTCCTGAGACAGCAGTCATCAAGGAAAGAGAGTCATACCCAGCAAAATGCCCAGTTTATAATGAGCATGACATTTATAGTATGGAATAATATTCGTTGGCCAGCTTGGGGTCAACTGCCCTGGCTTTTGATCTCCCCAGCTTCTGCACCTGTTTAACTCAAAACTGCTAAAGACCGTGATCATCACATACCAGTGCTGGCCAAAAACTAAAAGTGTCTTATCAACTTTGTTTCCATGAAATCATGTGTTGTAGTCTTTGCAGAAATACAGTTTTCCTGAAGAGGAAACCAATTCTATCATTCTATCCCAGCAAAACCAGGACAGATGCTTATGTTCCTTCACTGATGAATCCTCCTGGGCCAAATGGCACCAAGCTTATTCCTGAAAGCAGTGGTAATCAACCTTCACTCATAACTGTGTACAAGCTTGTTGTTGCCACTTCTTTCCTAATACACTTCTTTTTTTTTAATACCAAGAAGTGGTGCATGTACTGTGGTTCTGTGTCTGCATTGCTAGGCAACTGTATGGTTATAGGTTCATTTAATTCCTCAGAAAAATAGACAGAAAATAACCTAATGATATATATTTTCTTTTGATAGAAAATAAAAATACCAGCAAGTGATAGTTTGTGACTTTTAACATAAGCCAAATGTATATTCACAAAATGATGTAAACAGTTCCTTGTTGAAGAGGAGACAACAGCATTAGTGTGATGGTGATGGTAGCAGTTTGCTCTTGAGAGGACTTGGAATAATTAAATTAATTTAAAAGAAAAATTCCATGAGACTTCAATAATAAGGAAAAGTAGAGGGAGGTATGGCTTTGCTGCAGTACAGAGGAAGGGAAAAATGGCCCATTGGGGTTTGAAAAACTTGGAGCCGCATAAACCAGGCAGGTCTGTAACCCTTCAGCTGCCTCCTCCCTGTTGCCACTGTGGCCACAGCTCAAAGGAACAACTAGTATCTGCTTTTACAAACCTGACAGCATTTCAAAAAGACCAAGAAAATGACTGAGAAGAAGAAGCAGCGTGTGGTTCCCAGAGAAGACTGAAACACACTGTATATAGTGCTACAGCAATCTATGGCTGGGAAGTACGGCAGGTACTGAAACAACCTGTGAAAATCCTGGACCCTAAAGATCAATTTTACCCACGTCTCCATCGTGCTCAGCAAAATCCCTTTGGGTTTTTTATGGGCATGATTGAGGCTGGCATTGCCTTTACGCATTTGAGCATAGGAACTGCTTGATTCAGGAGGTGATGGCAGCAGCTTGGGTGGTGGGCACTGCCTCATACGACCAACAAGCACAGAAATGTGAAGAAGAAAACACTGCCCTTGGAGGGACAGATTTGAATGCGGGCTTGCTGTTGCTGTGAGTGAGACAAATTTTCATGGCAAAAAAACCCTCCACAGAGATAGAAGTCCATTATAGAAAACAAATGGAGGTAATTAGCAATCTAGCATGGGAATAGAGACCGGTTACAACTGTCCCAGTTAATCTGTTCATAGAAATTCATTGATTTGATGACATTGCCAAAGGGATGTACCTTATGCAGACTTCAGAATATTTTTTTCATTGCAACTAAGGAGGTTAAGACAAATATCTGTGCTAGTGAGTCTACAAGAAAATATCTCTATCATTTGATTATTAGTGCTGACACCACTCCTCCCTTAAGATCCTTACCCTAAAGATGTTGAAAGTCTTTTCTGTCAGAAGTGGAAAGCAGATTGCTGGTAAGCTGATGTGGTTAAAAAGCTCCACAGATCAACTCAGTTGCAGTTTGATCATTTTTTCTCCTGATGAGAACAGTCCTATTAAGTTGGATGTGGTGATCCATGACTTTTTGGTGAAGCTGTGCCTCTTACTGGAATTTTATTTCTTTTCATGTCACTTACAGTGATTCTATTTTAACGAAGAATGTTTTGTTCTGCTTTACTGCCGGCACCAAGCTGCACAAGGCACTGCAGCAGCAGCAACATTTTGTAAGGCAAGACAGGGGTTGTGAGTTCCTGATCAGGGCTGAGTATTTCACGTGGCTCATTATTTTGTAATTTCACCATGTGTGTTCCTGTCACCTACTACTCCCCAAAGACCACATCCTCTGGAAGCATCAAAACCAGCAGTTTACTAACACCTGCCTGAAATGGAGTAATAGACCCTTAAAAAGAAAACTGGCATCACTGCCCTATTACAGCAGTAGGGTCCTCTCAGTGATTTTTGAAGTGATAAGGCAGCCATCACCGCTTTGGCACTGCTGCTAAGTATCACTCTTGATGTGCTGTCAGCTCGTAAAAGACAGTACCGTGAACTTGCCTTGCAAGTTAGTAAAACCCCTAGCTGATTTTGTTACAGAGTTGAGGGTGCAAGCAATTTAAATGTAAGTGTACTGAGGGCTCCTGAAGTGTCAGGTTGTCTTGAGGACAAGTGCAGGAGAGGGAGAGAGAGCAGGAGAAGCTACCCTGCCTCCCACAACTGCCCCTGCAG
The DNA here is from genome assembly GCF_000695765.1 of Mesitornis unicolor. Taxonomy (NCBI): domain Eukaryota; kingdom Metazoa; phylum Chordata; class Aves; order Mesitornithiformes; family Mesitornithidae; genus Mesitornis; species Mesitornis unicolor. The sequence continues at coordinate 54,198 of NW_010182046.1, forward strand.
CTCATTTCATTACACCCTGTAAGGATCAGTCTGGCTCATAGTTTAAGCAGGTTTCGGTGATGTCCAGTGCACCAGGCGACTTGTGGAGGGCTGCAGGAGCAACTCAGTCTTAGACTGCCTTGAGGCCCTGTCTCTGCAGAGACGACCCATGGGGAGCTGTGTAGATAGCTTAGCCCTGAGTTGTCTGGTAAGCAGGAAACTAAACAGGACAGTGTTGCATCATTCAAAGAACCGAAACCTGAGCTGAGCCTTGAAATTCCCCAACAAATAGTATGCCCTGAGTCCCAATCAAACCACTATTAAATTGCCGGAAAGTAAACAAAGTAAGCTGGAGGATGTCTGTCTGGGAACAAAACAATACAAGGATATGCAAATAACTAAAG
>NW_010182047.1:0-48074 GCF_000695765.1 Mesitornis unicolor
TCTGCCTTTATTAAAGACCGAGGCAAAGGTCTTTAATCCTTGCTTTTTCATCAACACTGTTTCGGTTTATACATTAATTTCTAATATCTAATACTGTGAAAGTGCTACTGCTAAGCCAGTAGAGAAATTTGCTAGACTTTTAAAACTAGCTACTACTGTAGTCAGTTGCAAGTGATCGGAGCACATAATAGACTTTTTTGATACTGAAAATCACTCATTGGCTGATGTACTATAACCAACAGAATTATTAGTGTATAATTTTCCTTTGTGAACTATTATGTTTTATGCTTCATGGCAGTTTTATAAAATTTGAAGATTAAATTGCAGTTCAGCTTCATAAAACAAATAAAAATTACAAAAACCCCATGTAAATATAGTGAAGTCAATATGGCCTTTTTTAATAAGAAAAATGACTCTGATACATAAAAATGAACTGATGTTCATCCCTTTTACTCTAAGACCAAGTTAAAATTTGAAATCAAGTCAAGAAAAATAAATATTCTAACATCAGTAACATTTTTTTTTAGGATGACTTTTGGTATAGTTACCAAAACTGTGGATGATTTTGGGTATAGTTGTCAGCTCTTAAATTGATTTTCATAAAGGAATTATTCAAACAATTGCAGTTGAGACAATAAAGTCTTTTATCCTGGTTTTCTGTGTATGTAGTGGTTACACAAAAACAATTTTACATAGCAACTTTCTTTAAAAATACATAATTGTTAATTTTCTTTTCTTGAATCTCTCTGTATAGAAAACCATAGCAAAGTGAGTTGAGTGGAGGGATTGTCAATCAAATATTCAGAAACATTGCTGTGTATTCAAATAATGTCTTTATTTTAAAAGATTGTTCAGTTTGGAGTTTAAGTGGAGATATCTTTCTCGTTATTGCAAATTCTAGTCTATATTATAAAGCTGCAATCCGAAAATAAAAAAACCAGGGTTAATACATTCAAAGAAATACATGCAAATACCCTGCCATTTTAGCTATATAGCTTGTGTGTTGGATTTTGATTTATGATATTAGTGGTAACCTGGGGTTCAGAATAGTCATGAGTATTGAAATAGACTTTTGATTTCTTGTGCTGCTGGAAGGTATTATTCTGGACTTCTAAAGATCAAATTCTTATCCTCCCGCTGATTAGGGTCTACATTTTCATATTTCCTACATTATTTGGAATAAAATTGTAAATTTATGAAAAAAAAATTCACCTTAAAAAAATCTCTAGTGTGGCACATCTGGCATTTAACATGACAAGCTTTTAAAGCTACTTGGGCTTCTGCAGTAAAAATGTAGCTTCAGGGGCACAAGATTAGCAAGGAGAGAGCAATTGATGCAGTAGCTGCCGGGTGTTCTGTTAGAGACAGGGGCTTGAAGGAGGACTAGAGAATGTGATGATTTACTGCTTAACTGTACAAGCAGACCTAGGACATGTGTAAACAAACCACACAGATATCTTAATAAAATGTTGAAAAATATGTGGATTGAGATAAGTGATTAAAATAAAACACCTTTTCTGGTTTTTTTTTTTTGGTTGGTTTTCTTTTTCTGTGTGTGTTTTTTGTGGTTTTTTTGGTTTTGTTTTTTGTCCCCCACAAACTTATACTCATCTATGGTCTCTTCTTCAGGATAACTACACATTTGCACAGCCAGGAATTCAAAAGAAAGTGAAAATGTTGGAAGAGCTTGTTAGTCGAATCGATGGTAAGTCTTAAAAGCTCGCCTGATTTCTAACTGGTGTTTCATTGAAAGTGTGTAATTAAAATGTCTGCAAAAAGTCAAGCCAGCATCACTGCAGTTACCGGCAATAGTGGGATAACGTCGCCTTTCTCAGCCGAGGTGTCATACTCAATCAATTTGTGGCACACTGGCCTTTGCAGGATCACTGTCGTGCATCATTTGAAAGACAGCCACTAGAGCATGAGCCACTTTCATGACTTTTTATTAAGGTAATATAATCAAAATTCAATGGCAATTTCTTTGCAGCAGAGTAATGGCCACATACAAAAGGCAGCCAGTGTTCATTTCACATTAAGCACAATGATTGTTGTAATTCGGGCAAGTCACAGTGGTTGTTTATGGTTGTCCTTCGGCACTATGTTTTGTGCCTTTGTGCATCGTTTTGCTATCTGGAATGCCTGAATAATTTCTCTGTGGAATCCAATTAATTATGAACTCTGGAAATAACATCTTTAATATTACAGATAAATTACAGTCTGTGCAGGGGTAATTTTAGATTATGCTTTCATGTTTTAGCAGGGCACTTTGAAATATTTTCTACCTTCATCTTTAAAATAATTCCCTTCATGAAATGCTGACTGTCGTATTGCTAGAACAGAGTTTAATTAAATGAAATGCAAGAGATAATACTTGCCCATTCTAAACATACTCTCTTGATAGTTTGTTAAATTAATGAATAGAGTATTAACGAAATGTTGCCAAGCAGAACCAGGCATATATTTGCCACACTAGCCTGTCATGATGAGATAGAAAAATATTTCTTCTGTAGCTTAATATTTGATAATCTTCTTGGAAAGATTAATTCTATCTTTTCATTACACATACTGTGGGTGTTTTTTTCTTGTGCCAGTGCTTACCATAGCAGATTTTGTTTTGGCCTACACATATTTACATCTTAAATATTTGATAAAGCTCTTTGTGCCCTTTTAGAGTAGCAAAATATATTAAAAATATTTTTAAAGCAGTGTATTTTGTTACTTCAAAAATAATCTTAACTGCTTGCAGTGTGAATTTTTATGTCATTTTATGCTTATATAAATATTGGTGTTTACTTTTCAATAATTTATAGAAGTAAATGATTGTATATTAAGTAAAGTGCATAATTATGATGCCTATAGAGTTAACTTAGTCAATGAACATTTATATAAACAAATTATTTAAAATGAAAAATACCATTTGGATAATCCACCTTATGATTTAAATATAAAAATATTAAATATAATGCAATACGTTATTGTTTAATTTCTAAGAAAGAAATGCTGAAGGCTTGTTTGTATCTTTGATGCTTTTAGGGATATAGTTAAATAACTTCTCAGTGGTTAGGTTTGGGAAGCATTATTCTTAAGGCTTTACACTTTAAAAAAAAAAAGTTGTAGCAAGTCTGTTACGAGGCTTTCTAACTAAATGTAAAGTGTAGCTTCCTGATTTTTACTCGATTTTAAAATAATTTTGTGAGGTTCTTTATAGGACTGTATGCAATAGGACATTGTTGAAGTAGTCCCACATCCAAAGCTGTAATTGTTTATTTGTCTTTCTAAGTGTGGATCCAATTTTTTTCTTCAATGTTTTTTGATCTAAATTGTGTAGTATTTAGTAAAGGAGGCAACCAGTAAAATGTATATTTTCCTTTGGGCTGTACGTTATGGCAGATTTTGTATCAATGTTTGTGGCTGTAGATGACTGCCAAGGTGGGTACTGAACAACACCTTTTCTACACTGGAAATTTTTTCTGGCAGTGTTTAGTAGACATCGTGAGTATTTGCTAGTCAATGTTGATTTTTCACACTGTCCTAAGTACTTGCAAAGTAACATCTTCGATTAAACTTAACTCTAATTGTTTACATGGTTGAGTAGTAGAAGATGGTTTCCTTGTTTTGAGCAGTATAGTTGGAGAAAGCAAAACAAAATCCTGACTTTAGGGAATTGATCGTTGTATATAGCTGGTATATTTTACAGTGTGTGTTGTCCATATGACATACCTCTAGCATGTGTAGAAAAGATATTAAAGGAAACTATTTTAAAATAATAATGAGGATTACAGCACTTCAGAGCGAGGAAAATTTCATTACATATTTTTCCTTGTGGAAAGTATGAAGCGTTTTAAAAAGCTGTCATTGATATTTGAAAAGGAAGCCAGTAAGATTTGGATGTAACTGACATTACAGAAACTTAGTGCTATTTAGGTTGAATGGGATCTCTGAAAGTCAGTGTTCCAAACCTCCACTTTTGCCATTCTGTCTAAGGAGACAGAGTCAACTTCGATCGAGCTGTGCAGTCTTGCCCCGTTGAGTTTTGAGTAGCTCCAGGAATGGAGATTCTCCAATTAAGTTGTTGCAGCTGTTCATAGACTTCTTTTTAAGGCTGAACAAGTACAGTTCTGTCAGCCTCCTTTCATGTGTAAAGTGCTCCAGCTTCTTAATTACCTTGATTACCCTCCGCTGGACTTACTCTTGTATGCTAGTGTCCCAGATACGGCCATAATGCTGCAGACATGGTCTCACAAGTGTTGAATACAGCACCAGCTCCTGGCCAGCTGGCTTCTCTCTTGCTTGGAAAGCCCAGTATACAGTTGGCCTTCCTCTCTGCAAGGACACATTATTGACTTGGGTACAGCTTGTTATTCACCAGGACCCCCAAGTCCTTCTTGGCAGAGCTGCTGCCAGTTGGTGCCCAGTCAGTACTGTTGAATGAGACTGTTCCATCTCACGTACAGAGCATTTGCCTCTCCAGAACTTCGGGAGGCTCCTGTCAGTCATTCCTTCAGCCCGCCAATGTCCCTCCAAATAGCAGCCTTTACTTACAGAATCATAGATTCATAGAAGGCTCTGGGTTGGGCGGGACCTTAAAGCTCATCCAGTCCAACGCCCCTGTCATGGACAGGGACACCTCCCACCAGACCAGGTTGCTCAAAGCCCTGTGCAATCTGACCTTGAACACTGCCAGGGAGGGGGCATCCACAACTTTCCTGGGCAACCTGTGCCAGTGTAAACTGCTGTTCCCAATCTGGTATCATCCACAAACACAGGGAGGCCACTCTATGCCATCGTTAATTATTAATAAAGGTGTTGCACAGTATTAGCCCCAGTATTGACCCTGGATGGATGTCATTAGTAATTAGCTGTCAATTGGACTTTGTATTGCTGATCACAACCCTTGTAATAAAGTGGTCCAATTAAACTTCTGGATAGTGAAAGAACGCGTCTTTCAATATTCTTAGGGCTGTTTCTTTTTGTCTAGAAGACTGTCCACTCAGTTACTTTCTTTTGCCAGAAAAACACACCAAAGTACTTGTGAGATTAAATAAAATTTTAGTTGTTCAATAAGCGATGGTGCATGTGTACTGCTGTCATTTCATAAACTTTTGGATGCCTCAGGTAAGGGATCCTGACCTGGTTGGCTTTTTGATGGATACACAACATAGTTTGATTAAATTATATGTTATTGTGCTTTACTCTTCTCCGTTTCTTTTTGCTTTTATCTTTTTATCTTTATACTGGGTCTGCTATACTGTAGCTAAACGAAAACATATAGTTTTTTATAAATTCAGGAACATTGTTTTTAATAAAGAAATCTTATGATATATACTTACTGTAAATATCTTAAGTGCTAATTAAGGTTACCGTGGAAGAAAATAATATTGTTCTTCGTACTGTGTCACATTATTTTCTTGATGCTGCGTAACTGCATGGTGAAGAGAATCTTAATGTAGTAAGTAGCTGTGTGAATGGATGAAGCTTGTTTGTTAATTGTAATGGGTTACCAGTGCAGGAAGAGTGATGCTCGCCCTTCAGAGGGCATTAATGCATTTTGTTAGTGGTTCAAGCAACCTTCATTAACCCAGCCTTACAGATCACAACTCCTCTCAAAGTAACTGTCCTTGTGTGTATGCTGCAGAATATTGCTGTAGACTTCAAACAGCCAAGCTACTCTGTTAATTTAATCATAATCGCAGTCTGCTTAAACTCCAGAAAATAATTTTTATGAATTATGTGTTTAATGGAATTTTGAGTTTAACAGAACTTTGTTATAGACCAGATGGAATTTGAAGATAAAGCGTTATTTAATCTCATTTATCTCCTTATCATCACTGTTCAGATTGTTCTAGGAATTATACAAAAATATTGAGAGGGAGGAACAGAATTTACAGATGTTTAACATTTGACTGCTTTCATGCTTGGGGAAAGTGTCAGCTTCTTCAGTTTACTGTAAGACATCTGGTAATTATATTAGAGTTTGAGGAGAAGGAGGAGACCGAGCGTTTGTAGGTAGAAGTGTACTGATTGAACTTCTTAAGCTGTAGAGAAAAATTGTTTTCCTTTCTTTCTTTTGTTTAGGAAAATCTGAATCTCAAAAAGCCAAAATGCCCAGCAAGTCTAGTATGATTTCTTACTAAACAGCTTCCTGTTGTTTGATAAAACCCACAGAACAAGTGATCTGTTCAATATACTATGATAGATAGAGATTAAATAATTTGGTTTTTAATTTGAATCGTGGGTGTTCATACAGTATGATGATGAAACTGTGGTAATAGGTGACATTTGATCAATCTTTATGTATTCAATCATGCAAATGATTTTTTTAAAGTATGGTTAAAGAATACTTAATTGTATGTGCAAAATTATGTACATGTTTAATTATATTGTGAAAAAATTTTTCTGACACGTATAATTTTCAACTAGGATTGTGTTGAAATATCTGGAAAAAAGAGCTCTAACGGTAATTGTTGAAAAGACTGATATTCTTTAACTGTGCGGAAACATTTTGAATTGGAAATGGAAATTAGAATTTATTTAGACCTTGCTGCTGCTGTTGAAAATTAGTGACTAATAAGGACCTTTTTTGTTGGTCCATCTTTATATGTCAGCTTGGTGCTGAAGTGATTAAAAATCTTGTAAGCATTTCATAATTGTTTTAATTAATTTGTGCCATAACGCTCTTTTTCTTTTTAACAAAGCTATCTTATTTAGCTCACTAGTAGTTATTTTTTATCTGATTTTATGGTTGTAATTACTGTGTTATACTTTAATCCACTCTTCAGTGCTGCTCACTGGGCATTATAATTATTTAATATCTCTTTTAAATAATATTTTTATGTTTTACCATGGGAATTTTGTATGATATTATAGAGTTCAGAGATCTTAGCAAGAGTTGAGACTGTAAAAGAATTTGTGAATTCCTGTCCTCTAAGCATTTTAACTTTTAAATAGGCAAAGCTTACTTTTTTTTTTAATTTGTCATGAAAACAAAGGAAGAAAAAAATGTTAAACATAGTGCTGAATTTAAAAAATGTTAGGTTAAACCCTGTTATGAATGCACACAGTTGCGATGCAGAAGAACAGGCTACACAAGTCCAATTAACGCTTCCTAGAAGTGTCTTATCAAACATATTTCTCACTTATTGTTTGTTGCACTTTGAATATTAAGTTCAAGTTTTACCTGCAAACACAGGATGTATTTTTAGGTTTTAGCAAGAAAGGTGGGTCTTCCTTGATCTCTGGTAACTGTTTTTCCCTGATAATTTCCTCCATTTTGCACTAAATATTACCGAATTGTCACTTGCATTTGTTTCCCTGAAGCAACTAGGTCTTCCCTCCCTCCCCTCTCTAATGTTTTCTTCTTTTGCTGTGGGATCATCGTCCTAAGCTTTTTAGTATTTGAATATTGGCTGTATCTTCTGTGTGCAAAGAAGATATTTCTTGGTCATAGCTACTAGCTGTACATTTTGTGAGCTAGATTCAAATAGACCATTATCTCTGAATTGTAGTCCATGAGGAGAACACAGTATCGTAACTTATCTAGTTTTCTGCCAGTTGGCCTTTCATTTTGTACAGGACTTTTCAATTTATTTTTTAAAAATGCTTTTATTATAATTCTTACAATAGATGATTTTAGCCAGGTATAAAAAGCAAACTAATTCTGGAACAAGATATAATCAGAATGTAAATCTTTCACTTGGAACCCTACTATTACTTGAAGCAGAATTGTGCATCGTAATGAGATTTTGTCTTCAAGTGCACATTTATGATCTTTTGAATGTCTTTCTCAGTCATCACAAGCTTGTTTTCTTATTCATGTATACTAATAAAATTAATATACATAACTAATAATAACCCATTGCTAAGCTGTTGTCTTGACAGAATTACATTTGTTCAGACTTTCATTAAATCATGTTGAGAAGTTGTAAACCTTAATCTGTATTTGGCAACATCTGGAGTTGACTCCAGACTCTTGCCTTTGTCTCCCATAAACCTGCTGACTTTGAAAATTGTAGAACGTGATTCAGGAGGAGGGACCAGAAAACCGCACTCTGCGTGTAAATGGCAGTGCCAGTACTCCTCTATGGCAAATGTTGGCTCATTATTTACTGTTCATTTTGGATTGCTACCAGGGGAGTTACTCCTGTAGCTGGTGTATGGTTTCAAGAAGCATTGTGTGGCTCTTCGTGAGAAATGCACACTTCTCTTACTTTTATTGAACTAAAAGGATTATTTATCAGAGATTCTTAGCTTAACTGCATTTCATATAATTCTTAACAATTAGTGCTTTTTATATTTACCATGAAATGTATATAAGTCATTGATAAAATGGAGTTACGAATGAAGTGCACAAGGTATGAAATATGAGTAAAAATAAACTTTAAATAATTTTCAAAAGTGTCAAAGCTAAGTCTAAAGTCATATGTCAGAAAAGATTGCTAGGACTGATAGGAATCTTTAAATATATGTCAAAACAAAAAATCTGATATTCTGGAGTAATAAACTATACAGATGGATGTGATGGCACTGTGCTGTGCCACTGTAATTTGGCAGTTCCTAGGCACTCATTCTGACAGTGCCCCCAGTCAGGGCTGCAGTTAAGTCATGCATTAGTACAGGTTATTTCTGTCCTTACCTGAGCCTTTAGTTTGTGATTCTGTGGTCATGTATAACTTTAATTCTGAAATCAATAAAGCAGCATGAGAAGCTGACATTAAACATTAACAATAAATATTTTATGTGTATAGGTACTTCTGCCATAAGAAGCATCTGTTTAAGGTGGCTCAGTGTGATCATTCAAAGTAATATATCCAATAAGTGTACTTGTTAAAATTATAAATAGTTGCGCGTGCTTTTTATGTACAGAACCTGTAATTCTGGCAGTATGCTACTTTGGAATGCGTTATTCTCTAATCAGAAGACTTGCTCAACCAAAACTTTATATATAGATTTACTGAAAGTATTGGGAGAGTTATTAAATTTAATTCTTCTTTCTTTCAAATTTTGATAAAAGAACTATCTTTTCTAAAAAACTGTAAAATAATTTTACTATCAGAAACTGCAATAGAAGTATTTTTTATAAAATACTTCAAGTCTGAAAGCTGACAGTAATTATATATCTTGCTTGTTCATTGCACACACGTACTTACTTTCATTGAAATGGAAAATTTAAATTTAGGTTATGACTGTCCAAATTACCTTTATTGGTGAAATAGCCCCTACTCACGATTACTTATGAAGTAGAAAGAATTAGCTTTTTCAGTCAATGCATCTTCTATTCCAGTCTTGCAGCAATTGTATTTAATGCATAGAGTTTAGTAGTCTATTTTTCAACTTGTTTATACTAGAAAGCAACTTGCAAGAAATTCATCATGCCTATTAACAACTGTAGTTGAAATATCCCAACTGGTGCAATTTATTGTTCTTCATTACTTACTTTAAATGGCTGCAAGCAACCACATGAAATTTGTTTCTGCTGTGCAAAGAACAAAAATGGTTGCGAGTTAGTAACTTCAGTTAGAAATAAAACTGACTTTTGCATTCTGCTTGATGTAGTGGATTATCTGTTTATAGTAGTCTGCAATATAGGTACCTAAATATGTCATTTAAAAGATAAATTTAACATAGTATCTCACTTCAGTATATTTAAGTGGCAGCTAAATTTACCTAAAGGCAGATACACAGTAGTAATTGTGAATATCTAACATAACAGTGCACTGGGTGGAGGACTGGCTGAAGGGCAAAGCTCAGAGGGTTGAGGTGAATGGGGCTGCACCTGGCTGGTGACTTGTCACAAGCGGTGTCCTTCAAGGTTCAATCTAGGGCCAGTTCTTTTCAACATTTTTATCAGTGATCTGGATGAAGGAGTTGAATGGACCATTAGCAAATTTGATGATGATACCAAACTGGGAGGTGCTGTTGAGTCTCTTGAGGGACAAGACACCTTGCAAAGGGATCTAGATAAATTGGAGCATTGGGCAATCATCGATGATGGATTTAACATTTAAAATTTTAACGAGAAGAAATGACAGATTCTGCACCTGTAAAGAAGTAAAGCCAGGCACAAATATAAATAGAGAGGAGTGGCTGGAGATCAGTCCTGCAGAAAGGAATCTGGGGTCACTGGTTGCCAGCAGGCTCACTAGGAGTCAGCAGTGTGCTCTGGCAGCTGAGAGGCCAAACTGCATCCAGTCAGAAAAGGTGATTATCCTGCTGTACTCAATGTTGATGTGGCCTCACCTTGAATACTGTGAGCAGTTCTTGGCCCAGCAATTTAAGAAGGATGTGAAGGTCCTTGAATGTCTCCAGAGGAGGGCAACAAAGCTGGTGAAAGAGCTAGAAGGAGTGTCCTTTGAGGAACAGCTAAGGACCCTGAGTTTGTCTAGTTTGGAGAAAAGGAAGCTGAGAGGCAACCTCATTGCTCTCTGCAGCTTCCTGAGGAGGAGAAGTGGAGAGGGAGGTGCAGATTTTTTCTTCCTGGTATCCAGTGACAGGACATGGAAAAGGTTCAAAGCTGTGCCAGAAGAGATACAGACTTGACATTAGGAAACTTTTCTTGACTGAGGGGGTGGTCAAACACAGGAACAGGCTTCTTAGGGAGGTGTTCGATGCCTTAAGCCTGTCAGTGTTTAAGAGACATTTGGACAATGCCCTTACTGAGATCCTTTAGCTTTTGGTCAGCCCTGAATTGGTCAGGCAGTTGGAGGTTCCCTTGCTATGCTATGCTATGCTATGCTATGCTACGCTACGCTACGCTACGCTACGCTATGCTAACTGTTCAGAAGTTAAGAGGCATGCAAGGCCTCTGTGTGGAAAATGAAAATACAGAGGCTTCTGAAGCTTATGCTGTCTTCAAGATGTGGACCAATATGTATAAACTGCCTTTTTTTCATTTTTAAGCCTCTTTCACTAAGATTGCAGAACATGCGTGATTGCCACATCTGCCTTCTTCCAGAGGTTTTCAACCTGGGGACTTCCTTCATCAACATTTTACCAAAGGAGAAAGGTCTCCAATGTGCAGAATTCCATTATTTTCATAAAAAGCCACCACATTCTCTACCTTTTCACATCCCATGGTAGCAGTTCAGTCTATTATATAGCAGAAGTATCTAACTACCTAGTTAGTATTATACATAGAAATGAAATGAATCCTTTAAACATTAACACATTTATATACATCTATGACTTTAAAAAGTTCCCAAGAGAAGTAAGAGATAGTTTTAAGACGTGCAGTTTTATATATTTGTCTATATTTTACAGAAGGATATGACTGTAGGAACATAGATACTAGGGCTGCCAAAGAGTGCTTTAGCTGCAGATACAGCCCGAGAAGTGCCATAGAGAAATACCCATTCTTTATACATTTCCATGGGTATTTGTTTTTAGACAACATTGGACATGGGATGCTGTGATAAGTGGGCTTTTAAAAAATGTTGCTGCTGATTGTTTTTACAAACTAAAAAATTTCAGCTTCTGGCTTTTGTATTGAAACAACTTTGTCATATTGGCTGATGCTTTCATCTAGCCACAAAATGTATCTTGAGAAAAAGAAATATTTTGATAACTTTAGCCTATATTATAATTTAGCATAATTTAATTTCTGCTTCTTTAATCTTTAGGTAATGTTTCCTGTTACAGTGCTACCATACTCTTGGGATTATTGTTTTGTTCATTTACTATAGCAGTGCTGATTTAGATTTTTCTGAAAAATGTGAAATATGGGAGATCAGCATGTATTTGTTATCTCAGCTGATAATACACTTCTGTGAATGTGGAGGAAGGATCACAGAATCGCTCGGTTGGAAAAGACCTCTGAGATCATCATGTCCAACTGTTCCTGTCTACCCACTAAACCATATCCTTAAGTACCTCATCTACCCACTCTTTAAATACATCCAGGGATGGTGACTGCACCACCTCCCTGGGCAGCCTGTTCCAGCCTCTGACAACCCTCTCAGTAAAGAACTTCCTCCTTATCTCTAAACCTGAACCTCCCTTGGCACAGCTTGGTGCCGTTTCCCCTTGTTCTATCCTCCATCACCTGGGAGAAGAGACCAGCACCCACCTCTCTACAGCCTCCCTTGAGGTAGTTGTAGGTGGTGATGAGGTCTCCCCTCAAGCCTTCTCTTCTCCAGGCTAAACAAGCCCAGTTCCCTCAGCCACTCCTCATAAGGCTTGTTCTCCAGACCCCTCACCATCCTTGTGGCTCTTCTCTGAACACGCTCCAGAATCTCAACATCCTTCTTATAGTGAGGATGATCTGGGTAGCAGAATCTCCCAAGTATGTATTCGTGTAAGGACAGACAGTAATCTGTCTTTAGTTTTAGACTAGAGTTTTAGTGTAGAGTCTTTAGTTTTTAACAAAGACTCCTTATCATACATTTATCCAAAATAAGATATTAGCATTTCTGCAGTAGTTGTCATTTACACCATGCCAATCCCATACTTGAGGGGTTATCTAAAACCTGCTAACAGAATGCAAGTGATTATCACAGCTTTCAAACAGTAAATGAGCTACAGTAAACACAATGTGTGTGAGTACTCCTTTAGAAACCATTGATTTGTATTGGTTTTTATTTGTATTTATTTGTTATACTAAGAAATATTTAAGCTACAAATTATTTATATTTGTTCACAGTATTTTCTGCACATTAATCTCACTGGTTTTTGTCTCAGGTGAATGTAGCCTTTACATATACTTTCCTTAAATTTCTTTGCCTTGTTAATTTTATGTTGTCTTCTTTGCCTTGTTAATTTTATGTTGTCTTCTTTTTATTACTAACACTTAATTTTTGGAAGCCATTATGTTATTTGCAAACTGCGTTTCTTGTAGTCTTGCCCCTATTAATTTGTAGCCTAAGAAATTAGTAAGGATATATGCACCTAACAGTTTCACTTTATAACTTTGTGTATTTTTTGCGGTATATTACAAAGCTTTGACCTTAATCTTTTCTTAAGATAGCACAACTGAGAGCAGTTGTTTAAGCTATCTAGAGACGTAAAAATAAATCCAATGTAATGTTTAACTAGTCATTTCTATTTGGGGGGTTTGTAAGAGTTTGCATGCACCACCACATTTTATTTGCTTGAAATTGGAGAATTATTTTATTTTTTCAGACAGCACATTTGATACCTAGAGACTTCAGGAAAATTGTAATAAAATGTCTGTTTATTCTGTCTTCAGAACAAGTTCATAGGCACTTGGATCAGCATGAGGTGAAATACTTGCAATTTGCTTTCCGTTGGATGAATAACTTGCTGATGAGAGAAGTCCCTTTACGGTGTACTATCCGGTTATGGGACACATACCAAGTAAGTACTTTTTTAAACCTTCGTAACTCTGATAGTGTATTTTGGATATGCCAGTACGTTTGTGTCTATTTTTTCTTGAACCTTTTGTTTTAATGTCATCTGAGAACCATCATGATAAAAGAAAAAGCCTTCAGTGATCATTACCACTTAGAAACATTTAATGTCTTCAGTCTTCCTGCCCTTCAAAGCCAAGTACTTGATGTTATAATTTATAGTACTAAAATGAACACTCACTCCAGGCATGGGTGAATGTCAATACTCCCTTCTGTCCTTCAGAGAAACAAAGCATTGAATTGTGCGTAATCAATGCCCTCCATCGATTCTCATTTCCAGGCTTCTTACTGCCTGTCTGCTTAACTACTCAATCCAATACTCACTTCCAGTCTCCAGTTTTCAGCGTTCATCCTTCTGTTGTGTCTTCTGATTTATTGTTTGTCCAGACAAAAATCCTTATGTTACTGACCTCTAGTTGATGAAATTATTTTTGCTTAAGAATTTCCTACCCAACTGTCAAGTGAAAGAACCGATGTCAGAGAAAAACTGTTTACCCATTCTTAATTCTGTTTCTTGACGTTCCAGTAGCTTCTGGATGCAGTTTTTAGTGATGTATTTAAACAATGTACTCTTATCTAGTAGTTTTGTTGTTGAAGTTAACAAAAAAAAAGTAAATTAAAAAATTAAGATTATTGCAAATTCCATAAGAAATTTCAACTGAGTTAGTTTAGTAAATATGGGAATAACTCATAATTTATAATATCTTAAAGAGATGTAACATCTTTAAATATAATTGTGTTTACATTTGCCCATTATGTAGCAATGTTTAGTTTCATAGATTTTAATGCCAGAAGATACACTTAGGCCATCTGGTAAGATCTCTAATAGGGGGTTAAAATTTGCTTGATATTTATTTAATGAGTCCAATAGGTTGTTTCAATGAAGTGTGTTTTCAAGAATGGTGTCCAAATCTGATAAGAAAATATTAAAAAAATGAGTTCTATCACTTTCACTGGTAACCAGTCTTAAAAGGTGGTGTCCTTGCACGTTTTATTTGATTGTTCATCTTCAACCATTTTTTAGTTGAGTTTGGGTAATGTTTCCATCCTTTCAACTCTTCTGTCTCATCGTAACATGTTATCCTTTTTAGTATTGGTTGGTACCTGGCATTTTCTTCCACCTGAAAATATTTATTGTTTATAAGCTCTTTCTGATAAACTGAAAGAGTGAGCTGTTTAAATGTTTCATTGTAGCTAATTTCTCTCATTTTGAATATTTTCTGTTGCTGAGGCATTTTTACTCCTGAAGGTGTTTTTACCATGCTAACTAGCACTGCATTTGGTACTTGATTAATTTCGTCAATGTGCTAAAGAAGATGTAAAAGCTCTTCATTAATCCAGTTAACCAACCATATGTGTCCAAGTTGTGCCAAAACTTCACTGTGAGCTCGCCTGTGAGTTATGATTCTGCGATATTTTTTAGAAATTTCTTTTGAAGACAAGGTGTGTGGTTACTTTCTCAAACTGTTGTTGTGCTGGAAGGAACCATTTCTCATTACTAGTCCACAGACACCTGTCAATGGGATCTTTACCCGTAATATGCAGGTCTGATTATTTAATTCTGATTTTGAGCAAATTCTGCTATATTACAGTAGTCCTCTATGATACTGAAAAGCTTAATATTTATGTATTTACGTGATATTTCCAAGTATATCTTTTAAATAAAGGTTTCTTATACATAAATGAGATTCTTATACCTAAGTGGGTTCATTTTTGTATATTAAACATGCTTAAACAGTAATTCTGTGTTTTTACTCAGCAGATGTAGCAGATCTGTATTGTTCTTTAGGTTTTGCTATTTAGTAGACTGTCCATATGCACTTCTTAGTCAATAGTGTATTTAAAACCAGTAGGGATATCTCAATGTAGACAGTCACCAAAATTACTAACCGTTTTTCTGAACCTCCAGCAGTTCCACATGTTGATTATCAGATTTCCATTGTGCTTATACTAAATTTATTCTATTAACCTATGCTAATTACATGGGTAATAAATGTGATGAAGCTGTAAGAGCTAGTAAAGTTTATACTAGTGTTAAGCAGTAACATTATAGATTTTTACACAAGTAACTTCTCACTAAGCTGTTCAGTAGCGTATGGTTTCTAACTGAATCATTTACAATGATATCAACAGTGCTGCTTTCCCAATGGAATTTTAGAGATGGAATTTGTTTACTTAGAATCTTCTGATTCATGTTTTTAACTGTAAAGACTCCTATAGGCCAATATGTCATTTAGAGGTACATTGGTAAAGAAGTTTTTGGATGGTATAGCTATGGATGGACCAGAGAGACTTAAAATTAATAGAGACTTAAAATTAATAGAAGCAGAAATATTATAGGAAATCTTGTTAATGAAAGAAATTTAGCTTTCCAGATGCAGCTGGAAGGACAAATCCTACTAATAGCTGTAAGGCCCTGGTTAGTTGTTTAACTGCTTTTCTTACTGTACTCAAAAGGCTGACAGTGCTCTTGGCAGGCTTGGTTTTGCTACCTCACATGTTCTAAAGCAGGATAGTAAGACACCTTGGGGATTCTCCTTCAATTTCCATACCTACACCTTCTGCTATTTTAGTGGATACACAGTCTTATGCATTCACTGACTTTTCCCCCACCGATATTCTTCTGTAAACAGAAATGCCTTTAACTGCAGTGTAAATTCAGGTGAAGGTGAACTAATCATGTGGCAATGTAATATTAGCCACAGCACGGACTATTGGCATCCCTCTACACTGCTCATGTGAGGGCTTTTGCTCAGACTCTGCCTGCCTTATGGCTCTTGGGAAGGGATGGAACCTTTTGCAAGGCACTGTTTGCGGGCAACTGTAGTCCCAGAGTGATTTGGGGATGGCATAGGAGTGGTGCCAGAGGAGGGACAGAATAGGAGAGACAGTCAAGATTCCTTCATGTAGAAGGAATGGGAAGATGGGCAGGTCCGTCAGATTCCTTCTTGTCTGCACCAGGGGTGCGTTCTGGCTCCCGTTTCCTGCAGAAATCCAGGTTAATGGCGGGCGGCCTCTCTCCCCTTCCAAGGGTTAGAGAACAGTGGCCTCTTCTGAAAGAGAGCATCCTGCTGCTGATGATTTCACAGAAGAAAGTGTTTTGTTGCCTTTCTCTTCCCCTCTCCCTATCAGCACTGAAATAATGCCTTGTCACACTGAGCCACATGTTGTCCTCTGTTTGTAGTGGAAAGATAAATATTGTGGTGTCTCTGGCTTAAATTCCAGATAGGTCATTCTCAGAGCAGGCTCCATTTTCTCATGAGCTGCAGCAGGGGGTTTTCAGGGGAATGACAGCACGCTTAAATAGTCTGCTGTTATATATTTCCTAGTGTGACAGATGACTGTTGTTTGAAGTTTTTAGAACCACATTCTGTCTCTCAAAATCTGTTACAGTTCTTCCACTGACTTCAGTGAGAATAGGATTGGACACTTAAATGATGTCCACCTCCGTCTCGGTCTGTACAGTAGCAGAGGTACTATGGCTGGCGTGATATTTTCTGTTTAATTTAAGATTCATCAGTCGTTTGTTAGGCTGTGGGAAGTAAATCATTGAACATATAATCCAAAATACCTGTCCTTGAGCTAGTTAAAGCTGAGAGGAAGAAAAATTTGGAAAGGTTCCCAAATCCTCACTTAAGCAAATACTCTGATATACTCTAACTGTCTCTATGAAATCCACTGAAATATATCACTGTCTTCTGTAGCAGAACTTCGTAAAGTAGAAAAATTAAAGACAATATGCATCTTGCTTAAAAAGGATGTGTTGCAAGAGCTTCTTAGCCATAAATACTTAGTTTGGTGAATTCTTTAACCTGCATTGCATTTTAATGAGAGTAATTTATCTCACCTTTTTACTTTATTTGAGCTTTGCTATTGTTTTTTTGATTGGGTTGGGTTTTTGGGTTTTTCTGAGATAGCTGACGTAATTACCTTGTGAATTCTTTCAAAATACAAATTACTTCTTTAATTTTGCCCAAGACATTGAAATTTTAAATCTGTAGAACTGATTAACATGAATGTTCATAGAGTTCATCAAGTATCAAAAGTAGTGTAACATGAGATCTCATTTCTATCTTGCATTTTTACATTTTGTCATCTTTTTTTTGGCATAAAGGATTGGTAAAACGAGATAGCATGATGGCTGAATTATTCAGGATATACGAGTGTTTAACATATTTCTATGGACTTATGAAATGTAAGTTAGTTTTATATTTGTTCCTTGCCAGAGGGATGTTTTGACATTAATGGTTGTTCTGAGTATTTGAAACTGACTTTTGTTGGCTTCTAGCTCTGATTTAAAAGATTAAACCTATTGTATTAGAAATTATGGGAATATCTCCATGCTCATCATCTGTGCTGTTCTGCTCTAGATAAATATTTTAAATGTTTACCTTCAAAACCTCAGAAAATATCCTTGCTTCAATTTTACACATCTTATTGAAGTTTATGTCAAGTTTTTCTTTCAGTTTATTTTATTTCTTAACATGTGTGCTGTCCTTGGGGCACTTTTACGATCCACTGTTTATGTAGCTGCGTATATCTCTGTTGGGGGTGGAGGAAGCAATGGCATTATAGTGATGGCATCCACTATAATCTCTTCATCCTTGACTAGAAATGGCAATACAGGTCTTGAATGTCAGTGGTTGTATACCCATATTAGTTCAGAGCTGTGTTCAGTTTTAACTGTCAGTATTTTTGACTGCTTAAATATTGAGTTCAAAGCTACATTTGATTTCTGGGCAATTTGGAGCTGGAAGGAAGTCTTTAACAAAGCCATCAGAATATCCTGATAGAAGATAACATGGTGACTGACTGTTTTTTTAAATAGGATAAGAGTTTTCATTGGCATGTAAGCATATAATTTTATTTACTTTTCATGTAGACTGGAGTGCATATATTTTTCATTAGTGTTTACCGTCTGATCTGATGCTCTTAAAAAAATAACCTTTTTGGGCTTTTCCATGGTGATTTCTCTGTGTAAGAAACTCTGCACCTAGTACACAATATGCAGAAGAGATACTGACACAAATCCATAGCTAAAAACTTATTTGGTCTTTCGGGGTTTTTGGTTCTTAAAAATTATGTATGTCTAAACTGTTTCATAAGAAAAAGAAAGAAAATAAAAAATGAAAAAAAAATTGTAGCAGCTATGTATGTATGTATGTTTTCAATTTTAAATACATGATGGCAACTGCTTTGTGAATGTTTAGAGTTCAAGTGTGCAACCTAATATTTCCTCCTGCCAGGAAACCTTTTTGTTTAGTACCACTGAGCTGACTGCTGCATTGCCAGCTCACCAGTTTGACTGATGTAGGTGAAATGAGTCACACACTTGGACTCATTGGATACAGTGCAAAACAGGCAGGTGAGGTACGTACTGTTTACAGTGCCCTGGTGTCCTACCTTACAGCTTTACCCTATTATTATGTGAGGAGTACTTTAATGCTACCGAGATGCCTTAAGATTTACCATGGGAAGTAAATGCAAATCAAAGCACATAATCCCATCATGTAAAATGCAAAACAGTTACAAAGTTTTACAAAAGGTACAGGAAAGAGCCAATAATAACACTGATAGAATTTTACAGTACTGGTGGGTTGATTTACTGTCTCACTGCTAAAGTAGGCTTTTCTCCTAGTTCCTGATACCCCCTCCTCCTTGACAATATCTGTTCATTTTCTTTAGGTCAGCCCACTGAGAGGGCTGATGCAGCCAGTACACAGTCAGTGCAAGTGAGAGGGGTGAGACAGCAGAGCTGTGATTTGAACCCTAGTGTCAAATCAGAATGATTGCTGTCCTTTTCCAGCTTATTTGCTGTCTTTTCTGAAGAAGATTTTCTTTCTTGGTAGATAGTACGTTTCTTAGGTTACATCCATTAGACAAACTTCAACAGAGAGCACCCATTGCTAGCGGAACCTGCTGGCTTATGCCTCTCTTCCTGAAGTCCTGCAGGTAGGTCCAGAAACAAGTATTTTTTTCTTCTTGACATTTAATCTTCATCCAGGAGACTGATGCTTTCTTTGCTCAAGACAAACATTATTTGATTTTTCTGTAAAATGTGAATGTGTCTTCATTAGACCAAGAATTACCACATGCACTTGACCAGCCATTTATATCCTTTCCTTCAAGGAGGGATAAAGTTTATTTTCCCTCTCTTTGACTTAGTGTTCGTTTTTATTGTCATGTATCTCATGTTGGACCTCATACTCTATTGATCCAATATGGTAACAGACATCTTTGTTTCCCGTTATTTGTTGGTGTAATTTATGTAACTTATTACTAGCTTTTTAATAAAAATCATTGGTATGATACTCCAGATGTACTGAGGACCCAAAAATCTTACTGAGGCTTGTGAAAAGCTGCAGAAGCACAGGTTTTCTCTTTATCCAAATGGAAAAATAGAGATCTAACTCTAGGGACCTATTAAAGTAAAAGTTTGGTTACAGAAATTTTAACATGAAAAAAAAAAAGAGAGAAAAGAAGTGGGGGAAAGGTGTTACATGTAATAATGTGTTTGCCCGCTTGTCTGGTTGTCAGTCACTGAAATTTAAGAAATGTTCAAAAATTCAGCTGTAGTTTTTTCATGATTCCATTTTTTACATAGACTTAATCAGAGATTTTGATTCCCTGAATATGAGAATGATTTAAGTCTGTTTTCTTCAGTAGAGTTGTCTTGTGATTAGTATTTATTTTAAAAAAAATCAATTAAAGTTGAAGCAGGAGTGCATTTCTCAACAGGCATCAGAGAATCTATTCAAGAAAGATATTATTTCTGCTCTAGTCTCAATCAAAGCCTTAAGCCACCTGAGACAAGAGACTCAAAATACATCTACTGAAAGCAGATTTAATTTCTCATGGCCAGGAATATTTTTCTTTTTATGACAGTTCTAACATCTCTTTTCCATAGTGAGTCCATGATATTAAGTAGACCATTATTCTCATCCTTTTCTTCAGCAAAAAAACATAAGGCTTCTCTCTGTCCCAGTGGTCTGGGTTTTGGTGTTTTGGTTTTTTTTTAAACAAAGCATGGTTTGGACCATAAAGATCCTTGAATCAGGTTACGATAAATGGACAAGAACGGACATTTAGAGTGAGAGCAAAAGAGCGGGGAAGGTATATACCCTCCCATCTTCTGCTACTCAGAAGCTTTATTACTTCTCTGTTAGATTTTTTTTTTTAAATGCCCATTCAGTATTATTAAATATGTATCTAAATGTGTAAATATATACTGTTTAAAACATCCTGTGGCAGTGACTTTTTGCAATTTCTTTGTGCAGTGAGAAAATAATTCACCTTTTATTTAACAAAAGTTAGTTTTGAATTCACTTCCATTTATTTCTTTGATTATGAAAAATTGTGTCAAATCATTTTTTATTCACTTTTTCCCCATCACCTGTTTCAAAACTGTCTTCTGTCTCTGTCTGAAATAAATCTTTTTCCAAGCTGAAAATATCTGTGTATATAGAAGCCATTTCATGTACTTTTTGTGCTTATATTTCTTCTCTGTAGTCTTTCTATAAATATTATTTCTGTCATATTCATATTTGGAAACTTCTTTGAGATGAGCACACCACAGATTCAGAGTGAGGTGAAGTTGTTTTCTATTTCTGTATTTATAATTTCTCAGTCTTCTGCTGATTATGAGTGCTTTCAGGTAACTGTTCATAGGTAGTCCAGCTTGTCTGTCTTAGTGGTTAATGCCAAGGACAACATCAGGTATGTCTGCTTTGCAGTGTTTTTCCGTCTACATTTATTTCCAGATTGAATTTCAGTCTCCGTTTTATTATTCAATGACATGACAGCTCTCTGCAACTTTTTGCAGCCAGCTTTATTTTTTCCAGTAAAAGCTGTCCAGAATAATTTTGTATCTCTACCAAGCTGTTATTTTTCAAGACCACTTAGTAATTTAGTGAGCAACACAGATCCTATTCTGTTATTTTTGTCCTTTTAGTTCAGGAATACTTTCTTGTTTGACAAAACTTAATTTTAGAGTCTTGCTTAATGACCTTGTTAAAAGTGTATGGACAGCTGAATAATTAATATCCAATTACTAACACATGAGTAGGATCACATCGTTAAGATTTCTAGGCATTTGTCAGTTTGATTTAAACTGGACAGTGGGTTAGGTGTTTCTGGTGTAGAAATGTGAATGTGAAACTTTAATTTTCATAGGAAATAAAGGTAAAAATACCGTGTGACTTGGTAATGACTCTGCTTGTCCACCTGCCATATTACTGTCAGAGAAACCAACTGCTGGCTTCAAAAGCATCAGCAGTCTCTGGAGCCCATGTTCGTGCCCCTCCCTTTGATCTCTTGTTTTCTCTTGGGGATTTTTTCTTTCCTAGTGTCCTACCTGAGAGCTGAAATTCACCGTCTTGCTGTCTACTGAACCCAGCCTTGATCTCAACCACTTTGACTATAATTCACATTGTTTTCTTTAAAAGTAAACCTGAAAGTATGATTTAAATGCAATTCAGTTCTTGGGCACTATAGGAAAAGTTGTGAACACATGAGAGAAGGACTTCTGTTTTAAAGACTGGCAACCTAAACATATTCCTGTTTAAACAAGATTTCCAGCTGCATTTCTTTGGAAGCTTCTAGACCCTTTTGTGTTCAGCAATTCACTATTTTCCCTTTTGTCAGTAGACTTCCGATACATATAGCATCCCCTCAACTTGAGCATTTGTAAAGTTTTTATACATTTCAAATCTTTGTCAGGCAACTGACTCTCATCACCTTCTACCACATGGATAGTTATCTTCTAGGATAACTTTGTCGCCAAGGCAACCTCCTATTGACAGGAGTTGTGCTCATTAGGACTTCATTGTGGCAGGCAATTATATTTCAGTCGTATAGCACTGAAGTCAGTGACCTCTTATTGTTTATCTTGTGCTAACCGCAATCTAAAATAACATAAAACTCAAGGAAAAGAAGGTAAGAATGTTAGTAATAAAAAAGAACTGGGCTGCTTTATCTTGAACTGTATGTAAAACTTTATGTGCAATGTTTGACGTGCATAAGGTTTATGTGCATAATGGATAAAAACCCAAGTTTCTTCTACAATAATTCAGCTTTTCAATGTGACCTTAAAATACACACATTCACATTTAGATAAGCTTTCAGGTTTTCTCATACAAAAGAAGAAAGTCAAATGCTATTTGTAGAATTATAATGATGTGTATGTACTATTGGCACTCTTTGTTGATCATCCAGGTCTAGTTTGTTAGTTGTTACTATTTTTTTGCAGTTTGTTATTGGGAGACTGGACTCCCAAATTCCTAGTGGAAGCAGACTAAGTAGGTCCTGATTTTGAGCTAGACCACAGTCTTGCACAGAACAGTATGCACATTCAGAACCCAACTGTGATCTGCAGTTATATATCCTCTCCTTTCCCCATCCTGTCTTGTATGTTTTACCTTGACCAGGATTAAAAAAAAAGAGATCCTTCCTCTAGCAAATAAAATTGTTTATACCGTTGTGAGCCCTTTACCTATTCTAATTGGGATCTTAGCTATATCACTTAATATACTGCATCTGCTTTGCCCTGTCTTTATTTTCACATTCTGTCTTGGTCTTGTAGGAGGGATCAATCTTGGCACTTTCTACATCTCTGCTCAAATTTTGTGGTACAGCAGAGCAGGCTGGGAACCATAAGAGATGCATAGCAGGTTCTTGGGACTAAATGCCTGTATAATGATGTTTACCTGAACTCCGAGAAATATGCACTTTCACTAGCAATTATAAAGCTGTCAGGAGCTGCTTGTATGAGATGTTTAAATATGACTCCCCATAAAAGTTGAAGTTATCATCTAGCAGAAATGCATGTCTCTGAATGAGTTTGCATATTACTCACCAGTACATGGGAATTGCTGGGTTTAGGGGTCTGCTGGATCTGGAGCTCTGAGGTTCTAGTCTCTGGCCTTCCGACCTGTGGGCTTACTGTGGAAAACAAAAGGTGGGATTCAATTTGAGATGTAAATGCAGAAATATAGGTGTCTTACTGTAAGTTTGTGTGTGTGCATTGCTGCGTCAGGTTTCTAAGCTTCCATGATAGTTGATGGAGACCCAGTGAATAAACTTAGAGGAGCTTAGAGAGAGATTAGTTACAGTTTAGAGTGACTGGTCATCTGAATGCCTTTTCAGGCCCCATTGAACATACTGACTACATCTTCACTGCCTGTGTAGCTTAAGTATTCGGCATGCTTGTAGACACTTAAATGTAAAAATTTTAAACCTGTCTTTGTTTAGGCAGTTGTTCTATCACCCAGTGACCTCTCCCACCTAATGAAAGGAGACACATGAGTTGAAATGAAAACAGATTTAATAAAAGAATAAGAAGAAACCAGTATTAATACCAATGTGTATTTTATATTAATAAAGTTATACTCAGCCCATATAGTGGTTGCAAGCTGTGCGTTCCCAGCAGTGAGTGCGAAATAACAAACGCTGCAAACACCACAGCTCCAGTGAAAGTGTGATGGTTGCAATGAACAGGGTAGTAGGCCTTGGGAGCAGAATGACAGTTGAGACCCTCCAGGGGTGACAGCTATCGAGAAAAGAGGGCCATCCCCAGCAAACTCCTGAATTTATAGTGAGTGTGACATTTGTGGTATGGAATAATTCTCTTGGCCAGTTTGAGTCATCTACCTCGGCTTTCACCTCTCTCATCTTCTGCACCATACTAACTCAAAACTGCTAAAGACCTTGTTTGCTATGGAAACCTGCATACCAGGACTGGCCAGAAGCTAAAACGAAGTGTCTTATCAACTTTTGCCCACTAAATCAAGTGCAAAACCAAGACATAATCTCAATATGGAAGCTCTCTGAGTTTCTACAAAAAGTGAGTTAAAATCTCTTTCACAATATTCAGAAGGACTTCTGGGCCACTAGATCAATCAACTGTTTTTTATGTAAACGTGGATTTCAATTATGTTTGCGTATTGCCAATTTTTGTCCTTCTTTTTTTTTTTTTTTGGTAGCTTTCATTGACTTCAGGGAGAAGTCAATGTGGAAAAGAAGGAAAAATATGCCTTGGTATTTTATGAGAGCTATTTAGATATGCAAAAACCGTACAGAATCAAAACTCAGTGATATGTATAGAGAAGCCTGTGGAGTTTTCTAGATTCAAGTTCTTAAGGCAACTTCCAGTACTTTTGAAATAAATGGTAATTTTTCTGTGGCTAAATGGAATTTGATTGTGAATGCAGAGAGGATGAGATAAAGTCCCATCTCTTATGCCCAGCTTAAGGAATGTGAGTAATCTCATTGACTTCAATAAAAAAACTCATGAATCCAGTTAATTAAGCATATACTATAAAGTGTTTTATTGATCAAGATTTTGATGCATGACTCTGTAGGATGATAATAGAATGTTAGATACAGTCTAGAAAATAGCTTGTTTTGCTTATTAGCTACTTTGAATGTCAGTATTTCCAGAGGAATGTTTTATTAAAATTAATTTTGTTCTTTAAGACCAAAGTCTGAAAGAGAATCATGTTGCTATACAAGAAGAGAGAAAGGAAAATTGCCTTTCGCACATCCATATGCTCATTAATTTTGTGCATCTTTTGGATTCTGCACACGTCAGAGTTTCATAACACTTCTCTGTAATTTCAATGGTAGTATTAAAATTAGTATCTACAGTCCTGATGTATTCCTTTATTCTCTGAATTATGTGTACATTTGTAAAAGTCCTCAGCAGTGCCCTGTGCAGGACAAGAGGTAATGGGCACAAATTGAAAGACATGGAATTCTATCTGAACGCAAGAAAACACTTTTTTCTTGTGAGGGTCATCAAACACTGGCATAGATTACCTAATTTATGGGGTTTCCATCTTTGGAGATATTCAGAAACCACCTGGACATGGTCCTAGACAGTCAGGTCTAGGTGACCCTGCTTTTGTAGGGTGGTTAGACTGGATGATCCTGGATGGTCTCAGGAGGTCCTTTCAAACTTAAATGATTCTGTAATTTATGTTACACATCATTTAAACAAGTATGTATTAAGAGTAGCTGCTTCATATCTGTTTTGCATATGCAGAGTGGGAAGTCAGGAACTGAGAATTTATTGCATGGTTTTCAAAAAGGACTTTTCTTGCAAGTGAAGATGTGTCCACATTTTCTACTGGAGACATCTAAATGTAACAACCACTAAACACATATTTCTGCCTTCACTCCCACGTACGCCACTGTCCGTTATGACAGCTTTTCTTACACTGATCTCATGCTTTCCTGCCCTGCAATGAGCTGAACCATCTAGAATGGCAAAGGTGAACGTCTTTCTGATGAGTGATCTGTCAGAGGTTTCCTGGCATGCCAAGATGTCCATCTTTGCTGAGATTTCACTGTTGCTTTAAGGTGACATACCTTTACTCTGTTGGGTAGGTTTTCACCTAGATGAGTTTGATGATCTGTGCCCTTAAATGACTACATAACACTTTGTTGGCAGAAATGAAATCACATAGGTACTTGCATGGTGGTGAGCTTGGTGAAACTACCTTTTCAGCAGCAGCCTATGCTTCTGTTGTCCTAAAGCAGCTGTGGAACTCTATGTTGGGAAGTTTTTCATAAAGCTTCCTCTGCACACGAATTTTTTTTGTCTTCTAGAGGAAGTCTGCATACATTGGACAGAAAATTGCCTAGCCACATCTCCTCTTCACATGAGGATGTGAGCAAAACCATTTAGCCCACTTGCCTTACACTGTAGTCAAAACAACTAATTGTCAGAGCAAGGATGCTTGTGTAGAGGTGAAGTATTATCAAGCATCGTTCAAATATAAGACATTTTATTGAGTTCAATGTGGCATTAAATGGCTTCCCATTAAAAATATAACAAATAAATTATTGTAAGTGTTCCTTAAACTCATCATTTGGTTCTCCTTACAAATTTATTTTCCTATTTCTCTAAAAGAAGTTAATGGCTCCTCAATGAGGAAACTCCTTTGTTAGTGCTACTTATGTGAATAAGTCAACAGTTTTTAGATTAACTGTCTTTATGCTCTGAGTATTTTGTTACTAAAATGGCATAGATAAAGGGAGAAATATACTTGGCTTAAGAAAGAAATACTTAAAATCTTGCTCAAAAAGCCTTGTGTGCTTACGTTTTATTAATGTGCTTTGTTATCCCAGATATTCAGTAAAGTAGGTTAGGTTGGTTAAATATGTCAGATTTTAATGTTCTTTGACTATTATTTCAACTGCTGTTGAGTGTGTGGCTGTTCTGTGAAAATGGCACTCACATAAAACACAGTTTATTTAGACCTAACTTAAGACCTCTGAATGATCACCTCCTAAAGTATCACTACTGGATATGACACTATTGGAATTTTATTCTGTTATTTTCGTAGTCTGAGTCACACAGATTTACATAAACCAGATGCTTAAAATAAGGAATATCAGTACTTCGGAAAAGTGGGTCATTCTCTACATACAGTATTGTTAGATGTTGTTGTAACCTGTTCCTGGTTTATCTCAACGAAGTTGTTCCAGTCTCTGTGCAACATACTGTTTATTTTCAGCTATTAAATTTCATTTTATAAATGCCAGTACAGCAATCTAAAACTAGTATGTGAAAGTCAAAGAGAATTCTTAATTTTAGCTATACACAATGAAAGTTCTGTAAGCCAAATGACAGCTGTAGTAATAGATAACCGTAAGCTTGTCTTCAGGGCATTTGTTCATGACAAACTGGTTCACTGTTGATGAAAAGTACCTTTGATGATGCATGAAGAAGAACAGATCCAAGCTATTGAGTGCTGCCAGCTGTGTGGTTTTTACAACCACATGGATTTTCCTTACAGTAAGGAGAGTAAGCTTCCTTTATTACTTTAAAAATAGATTATCTAATAAAAATATCTAGTAAGTTATTAGATCTTAAACACTTCTGAAAAAAAAATTCAAAGGTATTGTGAGCATTGTTTTATGCATTGTAGCAAAATAATTGCCATTGTCTTTGCAGAGTGTTCCGTTAAAATTGATTCAATATAAGTTATGCTTATAAGTTTTTCTGCCTTTAGGTACTAGTTAAAAAAAATATAATTAAAGAAGTAAAAAGAAAGAAACAAGGGGAGCAGTCCATTACGAGCATTCTCATCTGAAACTTCTTTGAGCTTACTGATTCAGGGTTTTATTGATGCTCTTTAAACATGAGAGTTAGTGGACACAATACTAGTGCATCCTCTGTGTGCTTGTGTTAGTGTCATGGATGCAGGGACTCTCCTGTGTAGGTTGTGAGCAGGGATGCACAATCAATGTGTAATTCACAATTCCCAGGGGAAGGAGCCAGAGCACAAGAAGAACCTTGCAGGGCAGGATACAGCTGCTCCTTCTTCCCATGGAGCCCCTCCTCGCTGAGCTTCACTTATGTCTTAAGAGACCATGCTACAAGTTCAAGTTGTTTAGTTTAGTATTTTAAAACTGGAATTTTCTTTTCTAATTTGTTTCTAATTATCTTTTCTCAAGCTCCTGTTGTTAGTTACACCAGTTATTGGCGTTTGTAGAAGTGAATACTAACAATTAAATTGTGACCACCATTTGATTTTTTTCCTTTTGTTTCTGATATCTTCTTGTTTTTAAAACCTGACCAAATGTAAAATAATCCTAACATGTTGTACAGTTCTCTGGTCCCTTGTTTCAAACTTACTAAAACAGCCATAGTTAATGCACAGTTGATGTGGATTACCTTAATGTGAGAATGCATGACGTTTCCATCTTTGAACTGTAAACACTTAAAATAAAATCAGAAGTGTTTATAGTAAGATGAACGGCTAAATAAAAATGCAAGCATTTTGTTTCTTCTGTAAATGAACAACAAAATAAGAAATAATACTGAATATATGGTTTATATTCTTGTGCATAATAAATTTCTGAATAGCAGAAATCCATCTAGGTAAGAAAAAAAAATTACCATAAAGTAAACTTGAAATTCAGAAATCCACAGTTGATACCACTTTATAAGCAGGGCAGCCTCACTACCACGTGTAAAATAATAAGTATATATTCATAACAAAATTAATTTCTGTACTGCAGAACATTCTGCTGCATTGAAGGGTAGTAGGCTGAAGAGCATAGATTAACCTGATTTGCTTGGAAGCAGACTATTTTAGTGACAAAGCTTTTGAGCAGTCTGCACAGAAAATCTATTAAGCTTTCAAAATAATTTTTAACTCTTTTCCACTGTGTGACGCATAGTACCTAAATTCAAACACAACCTTGTTTCGGGGACGAAAGGACAAACTAATCTTCAACAAATCCAGTAAAATCCAGTAAAAATAGCTTCTTTATAGTAGCATAGATACTTGCAGGGGGATTATGAAATTGGTATAATTACTGTTTGTTTCTGGAATGCACAACATCATTAGAACCACATGAAATATTAAGAGCCTTATCTTCTTTTGTCTCTCTAGTGTTTTTGCTCCTAGTAATGATCACTTCTTTAATATTCTGGTCTTTCTTGTTTTCCTAATACATGACAGTCTTGTCCTTTGCTCTGCCACTTGCATTGCCCTTGACTGTCTAGTTTGAGAGCTCTTCAGTCCTTTCTTCAAGTCTCACAGGGGTTCTTGGTCCTTTTTCACTTTTCCTTCTCCATCCCATTCATGGATGATCTGAGGCTTTCCTACAACTGCTGTCAGCTTATACTGATGATTTGCATATCTACTTTTTTTCCTGACCTGACTCCCTCAGTTAAGATGTGCATTTCAGTTCATCTGTATGACAGTTCTCCCTAGATAGCTGATGACAGTTACTGATTCCAAGAATTCTTCTTTTTCCTCCCAAAAGTTCTTGGTTCTCTTATTTTGTAGTTTTTTTGTAGTGGATCCTGCTTAGGAATTTTTTGTTCAACATATTTTTCTCTTACATTTTCCAGACTATCTGCGCTCTACTTTCTACTCACAGAATTTCAAAAAGCCCCATTCTTATTCTTGATATGAATTTTTTGTCTAATATGAATAATATGAATCTCTTTAAATCAGATAGAATGTGTAATTTGCTGCTTCTGTGTCATTACTCAAATCTTCCATCATTCAGTTCCTTCATTTTCTTGCCATTTTTCTCTGTAAGTATTCTTGTGGTTATCCCAATTTACATTTTTTTTCTTCCAGCAGTAGTTCAGGAATTACTGATCAAAAAAGTCCAACTACTTCAAAGTGTATATAAATCTGTTCTAAATCTTGGCTGTTCTGTGCCTAATTGGAATTCATATATTTGTAGTGTGAAACTGAAATAATGCTATATATGCTGCAGTATGTAAATATGAAGAGGTTTTAAACTGATGCCTAAGGTGGTATCAGCTGCGGACAGTGGTTTTCAAATTAAATATGACTTCAGCTGTTCTCTGGAATGTCTTTAGTAAGCGTTATTCCACTAAATCTTTGGTGCCTTTAGCTGTTAAGATTAATTTCAAAACAATAACAAATTTCAGCATAGTTTGGCACAGGTTCAAAAAGCAAGTTGTCCTGATTATTCAGATCTCTTAACAGAATATAGAATGTGCACTAGAAAGTACAGTTTGTGAAATATTAAGTTGTTGAAGTGGTTATTTTGATTACATATACAAATCAGTTATTACTAATAATACCTACACTTTTTAAACTAATGAATTAATTTGACATTACTATATATTAGTTTCATTTTGCCCAGTCTATTCATCTATTCAAAAAGAAATGTCTATGAAAGAACATTTATTTCTACATTCAGTATTTTTGGCAACACTAATCCATTTAAAATGTTTGTTTAATAAAGCAGTTAACAAACTTGTACACAGGAGTCAGTGGGTAAGATTCATTTCAGGTAACTCAGTTGTCTTCAACAGTATTCCATAAGTTGGTAATATCTTTCAATCAAACTAAAAATCAAATTAAATATCTCTAAAGCACTCACTCAAGACTAAGTATAATGCCTGAATCACAGCTTGAGCATCCTTACTGTGCTGTGATACTGTCTTGACTTTGTAAAAAATGAGTTTACAAATACAATGAAAATAGCTGCTGTGGGAAACCTGTCTTTCAGAGACAGTGATTCCGCATCTGCTGTTGCAGTTTTTGAAAGCCATGACTATGGTAGTAATTGAAGAAAGGTAAATTTCAATTCAAGCTAGAGGTACATGTGTTAAATGCCAAAACTGTACTTTTCTGAAGTACAGAGGGAAAAATAGAACTTGATTTCTGTTGGTTTTTTTTTAAGATTTTGTTGTAAGAAAGAATAATTTTCTTTATGTAGCTTTTTCAGTTAGTATTAACCATCATGTTTGAGAAATATTGAGCTTAGAGTTCATGTAATCAGATAGAAGGTGGATTGTGTGTTGCCAGTGGCACAAGTTTGTCATTCATGTGTACTGACAGAGGCTGCCAAAAATGCTTTTAGGAACTTCATTTGAAGGTAGCTTATGAAATGAGTTATTAGTTTGAGCGGTTGAATATTATTTTGCTAAGGATACTTCAGCCCACTTTAGCAGACTTGTGAAGTACACTTGTATTTAGTTGATTACTGAGATTTCTTTTCATTCCAGTTGTAGGGATTCACGATGCTTTAGTTTCACCCTGGCTAGCTTTTATTTATACACTATCTTAATCAGCACTGACAATTCACCAACCTTTCTATCTTTGTTTCCAAGTCCTCTAATTGCAGTCTTCATCTTTTTATTTCCTTCCTCCTCCCTTTGCAATTACAGATGTTTTCTCTTTCTAGAACCATTCAGCTGTTGTTTAAAAGGCATATTTTTTACAGCCATGGAAACAAGAACTTTCAGCTTTTTTGAAAAATCTCTGGTTAAAAAGCATGCTGCTAGTTTTGCAGCTTTGTACTTGTAGGTACTTACAAGTGGTGTCCCTGTTGTCATGTGAGGTGACCTTGGTTATATATATTGGCACGTGCAGCTCATGAATTCTGCAGTTCCCATTTTGATACGCTGACACCTTCTAGATTGTTTGATTCTATGTTTATTAAGCACCTTTTACAAATTCTTCTCTTGAGAAGCAAGATTTAGATGTAAGTTGGTATGTACTTGCATCAAATGCAAGTCTGCATTTTGATTTGGAATTGTTGTGCTGTTCTGAAGCAAATTCCCCTTTTGTCCTCACTTGCCTTCTATTGGTTTGGTTCACAGAGAATTTTTGATGTTAATTCCTCTTTGAGGAAATTTGATGATAACCTCTTTTTCCCTGACGGGTACATACAGGTCTCAAGACAATGAGTTGGACAGTTCTGAACCATGTGAATGGTGGGAATGTTGTGTCTGAGGGCTCAAGGCTAAATCTAGCTTGAAGTAAAAACCAAGACTAAATTGTGTGTCAAGTAAGATGCAAATCCAAACTGCATTTGCTGTAGCTGTAGAAGCCTCAGCCCAAACTGCTCTGATCGTCTCAGCATCTCCTGTTGCCCTGAGTTATTTGCTAATCTAAACGCAGACATGAGCTTTCATATAACTCTGTTAGGTCAATCTCACATAGTCCTGGATTCAGTAGGCATTATCGTAAGGTCAACAGTGCATTTTGTTATCATGTGGAGATCACTGCAGTCTATCAGAAGACTCTTGGTCTGTACCTAATGTTACTTAGTGCATCTCCAACATCTGCTGAAAAAAAATTAAAAATTGCGCACAGTGTTCCCATAGTTGTTTCAGACTGTTTGTGCTTCACAGAATCACAGAACGTTAGGGATTGGAAGGGACCTCAAAAGATCGTCTAGTCCAATCCCCCTGCCGGAGCAGGAACACCTAGATGAGGTTACACAGGAAGGTGTCCAGGCGGGTTTTGAATGTCTCCAGAGAAGGAGACTCCACAACCTCTCTGGGCAGCCTGGTCCAGTGCTCTGTCACCCTCACTGAGAAGAAGTTTCTTCTCAAATTTAAGCAGAACCTCCTGTGTTCCAGTTTGTGTCCGTTACTCCTTGTCTTATCATTGTTTGTCACCGAGAAGAGCCTGGCTCCATCCTCGTGACACTCACCCTTTAAATATTTATAAACATGACTGAGGTCTCCCCTCAGTCTCCTCTTCTGCAAACTAAAGAGACCCAGCTCCCTCAGCCTTTCCACATAAGGGAGATGCTCCACTCCCTTAATCATCTTTGTAGCCCTACGCTGGACTCTTTCCAGCAGTTCCCTGTCCTTCTTGAACTGAGGGGCCCAGAACTGGATGCAATATTCCAGATGCTTGGTTAACAAAAGTTCAAATATATCTAGTTTTGCTGTCACTGCTGTGTTATGATAGAATCATTGGTTATCGTTATCCAAAATAAAATTCGTCATGTATTTGTGCACCCATAAATCAGAACCTAGTCCACTGGTTTTTATTGTTAGTATGGAAAAGTAGTGCTTGTATAGAAAGTTTCCAAGTTTTATCACAATTTAGAATATTGTGTTGTGTTGATAATAGAGTTGAAAACAAGAAAGGCCTGTCCTTCACAGACTCCAGAGTTGAATATAAGGAACTATTTAATTCCAACTTAATAACCTGTCCTGCTAATAATCTCATATTCTGATTTTCCCTATATCAAGGTGAGATTCTTTATGACAAGATAGTTATAAATCTGAGGTTTGTGCTATAGCTGTACCAGTTTGCACATTAATTTTATTCATGAATGTAGTATGAATTGTATTTTAAAATATAAAATTTATTTAAAATCAGTGAGGGGAGGAATAAAGCAATGTTTAGATAATGTTATGACTGCCAGAACAACAAATTTCAGAAGGCAAGAGTATAATAGATAATTTCTTTTTCTGCAGTTCTTTGAATCAGACCCTGTGAACAATTTCCAGATATAGTTGATCGGCTGTTTCGTATTTTGAGCTTTCTGGGTATTTCTAATAGAAGATAGAACTGCAGCATTACATATTCTTATATACAACATAGTATGTGGCTATAAAATATAGAATATGCTTTATTTAGATACTATGTTGTAAATATTTCAATTTGTGACTTAGTAATTTTTTCCTGCATATCTCAAGAATTCTAAAATTGCCATGTTATTTTCCATATATGTAAACTAGTTACAAATACCATGTACATTTTCAAAATACAAGTGCATATTCACAAACAAGCATATAGGTATTTATGCTTCATTTTTTGCTAATTTATTCTTTTGGTGAAAGGAGTGTGTGTATAAAATCCGTCATCCTTATTCAGTGTGTTGCAGTTCATTTTCCATGGAAGATATGATGTTGGTGCTTTTCAATTTAAATGCAGTAGCATCCACTAAGGAGGTTGCAGTTCCTGTATTCCTAAGAGTGGCATATGTTGTTAAAACTGATTGGTTGTGTTAATTTAATCAGATTGTCAACCAAGCCTTCTTACAACATTCTTCATAAACCCATCAAGCATTTGAACTCATAAGCCTTTTATGCCTTTTCTTCAGCAGAAGGTAAGTATGAATCACAGTCAAAGTGAAAAGGATTTAGAAATGAGAATATTCAGAAGGATTTAACAGACAAGTTGGTACATAGCTGTGAGAAATGAATAGGAAAACGAGTATCATGCCAGTGTCTCATCAACAATAATTAAAATATAGTTCATAAACTTATAGCTGATATTTTAAATAGAGCTAAGATGTGTATTTTGTAGAGTTGTTAATATAGCATTTTAATCAAAGATACTTTTTGAGGATAGGTGATTAGCAGTGATTCATACAGAGTCCGCATCTTCTTCCTATGTGGTGATCTTTCAGATTGCAAGTTAAGTAATATTTAAAAACAGAGGTTCATTATCACAGAATCACATAATCACTCGGTTGGAAAAGACCTCCGAGATCATCACGTCCAACTGCTCCTGTCTACCCCCTAAATCATATCCCTAAGTACCTCGTCTACCCGCTCTTTAAATACATCCAGGGATGGTGACTCCACCACCTCCCTGGGCAGCCTGTTCCAGCCTCTGACAACCCTCTCAGTAAAGAACTTCCTCCTTATCTCTAACCTGAACCTCCCTTGGCACAGCTTGGTGCCGTTACCCCTTGTTCTATCCTCCATCACCTGGGAGAAGAGACCAGCACCCACCTCTCTACAGCCTCCCTTGAGGTAGTTGTAGGTGGTGATGAGGTCTCCCCTCAGCCTTCTCTTCTCCAGGCTAAACAAGCCCAGTTCCCTCAGCCGCTCCTCATAAGGCTTGTTCTCCAGACCCCTCACCATCCTTGTGGCTCTTCTCTGAACACGCTCCAGAATCTCAACATCTTTCTTATAGTGAGGGGCCTAGAACTGAACACAGTACTCGAGGTGCGGCCTCACCAGTGCAGAGGTTCATTTCTAATTTTGGTGTGAGGTTGGTTTTTTTCTTTTTTTTTCTACTGAGTAAAGTTGAGATTATTTTTTTAGATGGAGTTTTGTAAGAATTTCAGAAAAGTTTGTTACCATCTGGAAATAACTAGAAAATAATATCAGCACTTAAAGCATGGTTTTTCAGTTAAGCCAAGACAGCCTTTACTTAGGTAAACAATTTTTCATCCAAACTGTATTTTTTAATGGGATTATGATAGGTAGACCTTTTTGTGTGAATAAACTCTTGCTCAGCATACATGGTGGTTTCCTTCAGGCTCACTCTGTTGCTCAGAGATGAGGCCTGCTTCTTGTTCATCTGCTTCTCTCTTTACTACTTCCTTTTCCTGGTCTCAGGCAAACATCAGATATGACCTGCAATGTTTCCAGTAACCCAGTCTTTCATTATTTAAATCTTATTTAGTTCCACATTCTTGCAAGTTAGCTCTCAGAAGCATTTTATTCTTCACAAAACAATAACATCAGTCCTATATGGGTTTATATGCCAAGAGCACATATATTTGCAAATAAATATTTCCTTAATTTTAAACATAATGTCTTTCCATTATGGATGAGGCATTTATATTGTTTAACAGCATTAGCAAAAACTGATGTTCTTCCTTCCATAGGGAAGCAGGGGGAACAAAGTGTAGTAAAAATTAATTGTCTTGTATTTAACATTTCTAAATAAAACAGTTGTGTTAAGAGGCTTTGATCCCTTAAAGAACTGATTGTAAAATCAAGGGAAAATAAAGAAATTCCTTCATCTTTTTGAGTCATTTGAAACCATTCTGAATTTGTTTTTCTTTCAGTTTGTTCCTTTATGTAAGAATTAAATACCACATTATTAAGTTTTCCATCATATTGCTAAGTCTAGGTCATTAACAGAAAATTATGCCAAGTCAGAGTAATGTTGCAGGTGCTTTTATTGTAGGAAATTTTAGTCTCTGCAAAGGACTTTTTAATGAGGAATTTAACAATTACTCATTTCAGTATTAAAAAGTAATAGGTATCTATTTGCTTTTAGATGAGTTTGAATTTTTATTTGTATGTTTCAAGCTACTCTATGTATTATATCACCTTAGCTTTTGTCAGATTAATCAACTTGTTGCTGTAAATGTTTTTTCCTACTGTCATTTTCAAAAATTCTGCTAGTCAGTGGGAAAGTAGACTATGTGGAGCTAAATCTTCATTCAAGGTTTTACTCATGAATGCGGTAGTATATTTTTTCCTTCATTTTGCCCTTATTATGTTTTATTGGTTTCAGGAATACAAATAAATCCTGATTCAGAAAACTCTCAATATTTAGAAGATGAGTATATGTGAAAGTATGCTTCCTGAGGAAGTCTTTACTTGTGTTAACATACATGGCGTTAACTGCGAGCTTAATCTCATGCTTATCTTGAAACTGATGCCCAGAAGTTCATTAATGTTCTGTAAAAACAGCATGTTAACAATCTTGAGAGGTCTTTAGCTCATCAAACATGTGTCTTCTTGCAGTCTACCTTTGGTGTAACCTAGTTCTTCTGAATGTTGTTTACTGAAAGCAAGTGTGAGCTACGAGTGCTTTCTTGTTCTCCTGTCCTTGGGAGTGTTTGGTATCTCATCTCTCATTCACTTCCTTCCTTTGGGCCATGGCTGTGAGGAAGATTCTGTTGTAATTTAGGTTTATGATTTATTAGATGTAATTAAGCTTAAGCAAGGCGTAGGGAGCTGGGCAGTTCTGTATCATGCTGTTGTGAGAGGAGGCAGGGTGTGGCTGGCCTTAGAAGCAGTCCTTTCTGGCCCCTTTCCACATGTGATGTGATTCAGTGTTACCGCTTGCATGTGCTAATAACTATTTGTTAGGATGTATTTAGTAGAACAGTTACAGTAAGATTTTGTTGCTCAGCTCTGCTAAAAAAAAAAGTCCCTTTACCGATTTCTCTTCATTGGCTGAGAGTTGGTGTCACCAAAATACTATATATTAAAGTCTAGCATCACTGAAGATGCAATTTTAGGTATGTATTTTGACTGGGGAGGGTTTTGTAGAGCTCTAGCCTGAGTTTTGATCCTTTCACAAGCGTGATTGAGAGGCACAGGAGGCAGTATTTAAAACACTCCTGTTGGAAAAGTTGCTGTTTATATCACTGGATCACTGTAGCTCCTCAAGAAACATCATCAGTTGAGTCACTCATTAAGTTTTAATGTATCTCCGCTGTGCTGTCTGTTCATGTTCAGAAGCCCCATTCACTTGCCACATCAATCCCTTATTCCTGAGAAGGGGCACGAAGGTTGTCCAATCCGGAGCTGATGCTGACAGATCCTTCACAGCAGAAAGCTTTCACTCTGTTCCTGTTTGCTCTAAAATGGATTGTAGAGTGTAGTGCTCTATTGAAATAATCTGCTTCTGGTCAAATAACACAGAGGCATTTCAAAGTCTACAGCACCATCCTTTCTCCCCATCCTTAACAGAGTAGAACAGGAATTTAAATAAGCAAAAATGCAAGGAAGAGTTTTGGGTTTTTTTTAAGATATAAATTTTGACTGAGGGGGGGAAGTCAGAATATCTTAATAAATATAAGGAAATAGAAGCATAAACACATTGGCTTTGAGACTGTGAAGTATAAGATTTACAGAATGATTAGACTTGCAGCCTAGTGTTGATTTAAAGGAGAATGTCCTAAAAAAGAAGTGAGTTTTCTTAGGATAGTTGCTCCGTTTTGTTTGCCAAACTTTCTGATGCCTTTCTTTCTTTCAGCTACTCTATCTTATATCTGCAAGATTTTGTACTTTTTTTAGTATCATGATGAAAATAAGTTTTGATTGAAATCTTTTAAAAATATTTAGTAGAGGAAAACCACCATTTTGTAGCTAGTCAGAAGGTGGAATTTATCATAACTAACTGTTGAAGTATAAAATTTTGTAAAACATTTTATATTTATTACTGGAAATCCACCAATATACTTGAGCTAGAAAGATACACTTTTGTTTGCATAGCTTACTTTCATGGTGAAGTGTTGACAATGTATTTGAAATTACAAAAATAAAAGCAAAAACACTGAGTCAGTCTTAAAACGCAATATTAAATTATGAATGACAGTTCAGTTTCCTGCCTGAGTTGTTGATACGATAGTATAGATTCAGGAGGCATACTAGTAGAAACCCGTGGTTTTGGTTAAAGCAATGTGTGCAACAGCCAACAGTACAGGGAGGAGGCAGACTGTGCTACCAAAAGCTTCAACTTGAAATATTTACAGTCTTCCCTTTCTGGATCTGCATCTCTTGTTTTCATCTCTTTGTTATAATGAGCAAGAATAAGTCTATTCTTAGGTCTTTGCATCAGCAAAAATAAAAAGAGCTTAGGAACAATTGAGCATTAATAGCTGAGATATTCTGTACTGAAATTCTGAGTATCTTCATCATTAGCTGAATAATAATTCCACCTGTACCTTTCTTCTGACAACTGTAACACAACTACTGCCAGTTAAGTCTATTAATTGCGTCATTCCAACTCTTTCTATTAAACTGTTACATGCTTTATTTAGTACATTTTTCTGTAGATATGTTTGTTAGCACTCATGCTCAACGGATATTTATTTTTG
Organism: Mesitornis unicolor; assembly: GCF_000695765.1. Lineage (NCBI taxonomy): Eukaryota > Metazoa > Chordata > Aves > Mesitornithiformes > Mesitornithidae > Mesitornis > Mesitornis unicolor. Next base: position 38,190 of record NW_010182047.1, read on the forward strand.
TCATGCATGCATTCCTCTGCAGGAGTGAGGGAGTGCGAGGGGATGCGCTGAGCAGTGTCCGCTGGAGCTCATTGCTATTCCGGCAGCAGAACTGTGCTCCTTTAGGAGGGCATTCAATCCTCTCATTCATTCCCTCACACTGATGTGATAACAGAATAAAAGAGCTTTACAGCTGATTGAAGTCAAGTAGTAGGGCCATTGTAAAGGCTCACAAGAAGATTACTGATGAATACCATTACTGCTGGAGGTTGGACTAGCAATTGTGCACGTCCATGCTTTCTTCTAGAGAGTGAATAAAGAAAGAGAGCATGTGTTAATAATTAAGAATTAGCTGTGCTTTCCTTTTCTAGAGGAAAGATGGCATTGTCTATTTTACTTCAGAGTGCTAAGAATTGTATGATAAATATTTACCAAGTTCTGAAAAATCTTCATTTTAACTGGTAATTGGAGCTGTGGCTGTATTATTTCTCTAGCTTTGAATATCAGAATAGAGGAAATTGGGCTTGATATCCTGTTTCAGTCTGGAGTCAAAAGGTGTTTGGCCACTTCAGGAATTAATGGAAATTCAGTTTTCTGCATTTTTTGCACTGCAGCATTCTCGTTTCTCTTGTGACAGAAGACAGGTTGAAGGCTTTGAGTTTATTGCAGTATATCAACCATTTTTTGCTTATAAACAAAGCAGATGGCTGAGATAAAATTGCAGACTCCTCTGTGGTTTAGTTTGGCTGGATGCTTTTGAAACTAAAATAATTTGTGTCTGATTGTCTTTTCTTGCAGAGAGTATATGGGGAAACATTACATCAGATTCCCAATCTGACTCTCATTTTTTTCTGTTATGCTTGTAAGTGATGATGGAAATAGAAGATACAAAAACTTTGCAGGAAGTCTTTCATGTGTAAGATGATAGTTCTTCACTACCTGTATTACCTCTGACAGGACCCTGGGTACTCAGTAAAACCTCACGTTGGCCTCAGCATTGGAGGTGGGTTAACACAGCTCCTACTCTTTCGCGTGAAAGCATTCAAAAAATGCTTTTTGAATTGTTCAAAGGCTGGTTTTTTATTAAGTAGAAGTTAGAATTAGTTTGTTTACTAGGCACAAATTTCTGTTTATGAGAGAGCAGAACTAAAAAGCGTTTGTAAGCAACTCTGCATCCATTCAATGCAACTTTGTAGGGTAGGTTTGCTTCCAGGATTGATTTCTAACTTTTGAATATCTGCACTGGTGAATACTGCAGTGCAATGGGAGTGGATCAATGGAGGGAAACTCTACAATGCAAGCTATGATTCAGTACATGAATGTACATGAGAATGTGAGATGTATTTCAAAAGAGTGCTTGCAATCCAAACCAAAACACTGCAGTGGCTGTTCCCTTAATGACTTTTTGAATCCTAGCAAGATCTGCAAGGTTTCTTTCATCCGACTCTTCTTCCTGTTCCTCTCAGTCTTTCTGCCTCTGGTTGGTGCAGGCCCCCAGTTCTTTGCTGTAATTTTTCTTCTGGTCTTCGCTGTGTTCCCTGGAACTTTCCTTCCTAGGAGTCCTCAGTTGCTCTGAAGGGAAGGAAGCTCTTAAGGGATATCACTTTCCCTTTGAAGGTATCATCCTAACCTCATGATATCTATCTGTTTTTGAAAAGAGAGATTACCCACAGAAACTGAAAACTTACATACAGAAGTGGTAATCTTTTACAATAGTCTTAAATTGGATCATCATACATATCCATATGATTACTGTGCACTTTATTGTATAACTTTAATATCTATTCCATTGGTTTTGATAGAAGACAATAATTAGACACTATGCTGGGATATTATTTTTTTGTCCTTTACTGTCTTTGAGAACAATGGCAATAATTCCATAGATTGTGTTGATACCTCGGAATGAAAGAAGTATTATGAAAAGTAATAAATAGAAATGATGCTTCCAACTTATATTTGCTCCCAATTTGTTTCTAATGGAACTTTTATGAAACACAATAAATAGAATTGAAAATGCAAGTTTTATACAGAGGCTTAGAAATAGTAATAATATCTTGAATAACCTAAATAGAAATAAAAAGCTATACAGCAGGGTTTTTTGCATTCTAACCAGAAATAAATAGTTTATTTTGGAGGGGAAACCTGGTCTAGCAGATAGGGCAATAGAGATAACAACTGAAATGCCTGTGCTTTCTTGCTTTTTCATTTAAATAATATAAATTCATTTTTTTTTTCTTTTGTAAAAAGTTATGGATGAAAATTTCCAGATAATGTCAACACTCTACCGTTTTCTTTTCTTCCCATAAATGGAGAATAGATTCTTTGAAAGTTTTGTATAAATTATTAATTACAAGTCAGCTCAACAAAAACTGTATCTTCTGAGTACCCTTTGATAAATTCTCATATATATGTAGCTGAAAAAAACCTTACACATTTTGCTCAAATACCTTTTCACAGAATTAACAGTAGCATTTTCGTGATTCAGGCTTTAAGTTCTATTAGTCTCCCTATTTGTTAATAAACAGGTTTTTATTCCTTCTATCTGGATTCTTTCTTTCTTTGTAGTAATCTATCAAACCTGTGGAAAAGCAGTGTGTTAGTGGGAAAACAAATCAATCTGTCCTTTCTGAAAGGCATAAACAACTTTCATTAATGATACTTTTTTAAAGCTCAGGTGCAGATAAAGGAAAGCTGTCTCTTAGATATGTTTTAACTTCATTTTAATATTAATTGCTTTTATTAGAGTGATGTGCTGTTTTATTTTGGAATAAACCAACACTTACTTTTTAATAAAATATTTTCATAATTAAAAACTTTAATTTTTTTGAAATTTCCTTGAGTTACAATTTGAAATACATTTTGTTGCATGCTAGCATATCACTTTTTGAAGTTAAATATTTAAGTGCAAATTAAATCTTTGTATGATTGCAGTATATATTTTTTTTTAAGTTTTAAACATCATTATAAATATAATCTCTGAATACCTGCTATGTAAATTAGCAATGTGGTAAAGAGCTTTTTGGTTTTCTGACTTGTAGATTCCATTTTCCTGCAGTATTGAGTCTGGTTTCATCACACGTGCATTCTTAATTTCTTTTATTTTAACTGCCCTACAACTTTTTTTCTTTTAAATTCTTTGTCTCTGGTCCTGTACCCTGTGATGCAGACAGAACTTTGCTGCTTGGATCCCTGGAGGCTCTCAGTGAGCAGTGCATGGCAACCTTTTCTTCCCGTCTGTTCCCGTAGTATCTTGTCGTTTTTCAGCAATGAGTATTCATTTGCTTTATAGTTTGACTCTAGGGATGCAGAGGCTTTTCACAGCCTTCGAAGACTAGCCACGCTTTATTGAGGTAACATGAAAAATAAACAGCCCTAGAAATGTGAACGATAGAGTCCTTGCTGTCTGAAAGTTATGTGGTAAATGCAGATTCTGTAGGGTGCCCAGGATCCATCTCCATTGCTAGTCCTGAGAACTGAAAAACTTTTGGAGTCAGTTCATTGTCTGACACCACTATTTCTAGTGGAAATCCTATGTGTACCACCCTGCACCAGTTTCTGCATGGCTCTGGAGTCTGATCAGGGTGTAAATCTTCAGTAGAACTTTGTGTGAGCAGATTTCTTTGTTTTGCAGCTCATTTTGCAATGCACATTGGTTGGTTAAGTCATGTCTCTTCCACCTAATAGCACTGTACTGCCTCCATTTTGACTGGAATGAGCTACAAACACTGTCAGTATATGCTGAGCTTCATCTTTCCACAGAGCCATTCCATAATAGCAGAGATTTTACACCGGTAATTTTTTAATACTACCCTGAAAAATAATGTGTACAGAAAACAGTTTTCCAAAATGGCATTAGGTGATCAGTATTTGCTATCATAAAATCCCTGCATTCATTTTTTTAAGGTTTAGAAATTCTAATTGCAGTAAATGTATTTTAACTTTTAATTAGTTTTTTTCCATCCTTTACCATTTCAATGGGCTGAGGCCGATTGTATGAGCTTCAACAAGGCCAAATGCCGGGTCCTGCACTTTGGTTGCAGTAACCCTATGCCAAGAAGACCAATGGCATCCTGGGGTGTATCAGAAGGGGTGTGGTTAGTAGGTCAGAGAAGTTCTCCTTCCCCTCTGTTCTGCCCTGGTGAGACCGCATCTGGAATATTGTGTTCAATTCTGGGCCCCTCAGTTCAAGAAGGACAGGGAGTTGCTTGAAGGAGTCCAGCGCAGAGCCACAAAGATGATGGAGGGAGTGGAGCATCTCCCTTATGAGGAGCGGCTGAGGGAGCTGGGACTCTTTAGCTTGGAGAAGAGGAGACTGAGGGGTGACCTCATTCATGTTTATAAATTTGTAAAGGGCGAGTGTCAGGAGGAAGGAGCCAGGCTCTTCTCAGTGACAGCCAATGACAGGACAAGGGGCAGTGGGTGCAAGCTGGAGCATAGGAGGTTCAATGTGAACATGAGGAAAAACGATTTTACTGTAATGGCTAAAGAGCACTGGAACAGGCTGCGCAGAGAGGTTGTGGAGTCTCCTTCTCTGGAGACATCCAAAACCAACCTGGACGCATTCCTGTGTGACCTGGTCTAGGTGATCCTGCTCTCGGAGGGGGTTTGGACTGGATGATCGTCAGAGGTCCCTTCCAACTCCTGATAGTCTGTGATTTTGTTCTTTGTTTAGTGTGTTTGGGAATCAAGGAATACCAGTGTACACAAAGTAACTGGGGATGAGTAAGCTATGTTAAAAGTCTTGTAGCTAGGTACCAAATGAAGCTGTATTTGCAGGTTAAATGATATCTGACATTCTAAAACATTAACATTGACTTAAATTTATGCTTGAATACACAGCTTGACATCCTTCTTTCCCACATTTTGGGGCATATTCTAGTCAGATTTTAAAACCTAAAAGTTCAGAGTCTTCAATCTTCACTGCTATAAGCAAAATAATGTGGAAAAAAATCAGTTTAATTAATTTGAAAAATATTATAAAGCTGAAGGTCAGATGCAGTAAAAATTACATTTTTATTGTACATCTATTAAGAGATCTGTTATTCTAGTTCACATTTTGGTCTAACTTGGATAAATCTTTTGTTTGTTTGTTTGTTTCTGTTGTAATTTTCTAGAGGCTAAGTTGTTATTTTGCTAAATGTTTGCTCCTTTCACATTAATGTTGTTGATAAAATTTGTCCTGAAGCCTGGTAGCATGATTTCTTTATGATTGTCTTATTGTTGCTGGTTACAACTTAATAAAAGAGATTTGAAGAAAATTCCATGGAAGTATGATTTTTTTTCTTTTACAATAGAAAAAACAAAACCCAGTAAAAGTCAGGCTATAAATAGCTTCAGTAAGGGGCACTGTTTTGAAGGCTTTAATAAATGAATTGTAAAGCACTTCTGAAAATTTGGAGCAATGTTTAGGAATCTAATGCATTGTGCAGTGCCCAGGTTGTTTCAGTAGGACTAGTATTGCGCTTTTAAATTATTTGGTCAGTAGTTCTTGATTAAAATTTGCAGAAGTATTGTACTACTGGATGTTAACTGTGAGTATCAGCTGAAGATTCTGGATTCAGCCAAGAAGTTCAGCCAGGAAGCTTTTATTTGGATCAAAGCTGTCCCATATTTTGAGCTGCTTAAGGCCATGGAGGTAATGATTAGGACACCCTTGCTTGCTTTGTCATCTGTTGGAAGCATCTCAAGACACTGGTACTGAAGACTTAGTCTTTTACATGTCAACATAGATTAGTAGAGAGATGCTCACAAAAGATGGTGGAAAGAAAAAAGGAAGTAATGTTTATTGACAGCAATAAGAGAGTTTGAATAGCAAACTTCAAACTCTGGTGACGTCATGTCAAATGGGAAAAACATGAAGCTGTACTGTTCACCTCAGGCTGTCAGAGTGGAAGAACCTGTTGTAGAGCAAGGGCTTCTAAAGCTACTCCGTAGCTACTCACTGCTGTGCTGTATCCATGGTAGAGTGAAGTTGTCCAGATAAAAAAATGCATGTTACTGGTAATATTAGAATTAATAAGGTTTGATATGGGTGATAGTATCTTAAAAAGTGCCTCACTTTCTGCTACTTTTTTCTTCATTTATGCTGCTATAGGATATTCTTGTAGAAGCCTTTCTCAAGAAAGCAATTGCAATCTGTATACTTAGGAAAGCACTGATTAGTGCATGATACACCTGAAGTGGAGAAAAGTATGGGAGTATTACTGTCTCGTAATTGCTCAGGGCTCTTCAGGATCAGGACAGATCTTTTAGTCCTCAGAGATAAGAGCAGGAGCATCAGTTAACCTCCAGAGAACCTTGATAAAGCAGATTGTGACAACTCTACACGTGTTGCTATTCCCACATAAATCTTGTTTCATGCTGCTGTCTTCAATCAGTGGTCTGCTGTGAAGAGTGATTATTAGTGCAGACTTTGGCTTAATTGTTCTGCTGTCCACCAGGTGTTGATTTTCAGCATTTTGAGAAGATTAAAACCAAAGAGCTTACCTTGATTCAGTATCCTGAGAGATACTTAAGTACTGAGCAGGCTATGGCATCCAATGGGATGTGTTGCATCTTCACAACAATAGTGTTATCCACAGGAAATATTTTTGTTTACGCAAATAAAGTAAATTATATTTAGTGCATTTAGTTTCTCATTCAGATCAGTGTTCAGCCAAGCTGCACTGTTTCATCACTGTTACTCTATTTCTGTACTAACCAGTTCGTGAATGGGAATAGAAGTGGTCTGAGGAGTGATTTTTTGATCAGCTTGGTGACTTTTCTGGATTATCTGTTTATGTAAGAAGCAGCTTATCTTACTCATTCAGACAGACAAGATCAAGCTCTTGGCGATAGCTATCAAGTATCTAATGAATTTAATTAAAATACATGCATTATTAGCATTTCCAGCTGTGATACTGAGTGACTAGCAATTTTCAGATATTTGGAATGAGTAATGTGTTGGCTTTTCAGTTGCTTTTGACATCAGCCCTTTTATAAATGTGCAGTTTTGCAGAATCATGTCTGTAGTCTGTGTGCTGGACATAGCTGAAGAGCAGCTGAATAACATTTTCAGATGTTTTGCTTTTTCTTCTCTTTAGTCATTGAAGATGCTGCTGCATTCAGCAGCTGCTAACTTTATTTTCTGTGACCCTATTAGTATCTTAGTTTTAATAGAAGCTGAATGAAGTGTAAAGCTTCAGGCCAAGGAATGTTGCTAAGCAGTCATATGGTTGCAAAAAGCTTGGCGCAGTTAGATTGTCATCAGAAGACGAGATTGAACGTTCAGCAAATTTGCCAGCTCTAAGTAGAGACTGATTCAGGTAGTGTTACTCTGCAAGGAAGCAGTATTTTCATGGATAAGTGTTAAGATTTTTACAGACCAGCAAGTAGAGGAAAATTTTGGTTCCAACTATTTCCTAGTCTCTGGAGGAATATTGGTGATCAGAAATTAAGGAGTTTGTTACTAGTTTGTAGAATATAATATGGTTTAATGACAAGAGAAGGGAATGAAAAAAGCTAGTGATGTATCTGGATTATCTTTATAATGGTTGTGCTAGAAACTTGGGTGGTGTCCTTGACTCTGTCATGGCCTCTCTCTGTCACGACTAAGCTTGGAAAGATTCGTGTGGAAAACAGGAAAGGAAGGCAATAGCCCATGCTTATTGCTAAATACCTTTTTGATATTTCTGTTTCTGCTATCTACTTATCTTCTTCGTTAACAAGACCACCTATTATAAAATGTGACTGAATGTGATACATCTATTTGTTCATTCTCAGTTCTTACAGTGTGTTCCTTGAAAGAAAGAAGTCATTGGAATAGTTTGCTTGAACATTTAATTTTTAAGAAGAAAATAGGTCTTTCTTAGACCGCACAAAGTTTTGGTATAATTTTATGTTCAGAATCTAGTAAGAAATCTTCACAGAACAATTGCATATTACATTGATGTAATGATCCCTTCATTTAACAGATGTGGGAGTTTGAGGATTGTAGAGTTTCTGTTCACTGGACAAGAATTCGGCGATATCTTTATTGGATTACTTAATATGCTTTACTCAAATGACCGGTAATATCTCATTTAAGTGTTCATTGTGATCAAAATACTAACTTTTGTCCAAAAAAGGCATACATGTAAGCCTCTGATTCTGGAACTGAGATATGTGGCCTAAAGCAAACTCAATGTTGTCTTTGAATCACATGCTGGCAGTGTGTCAGTAAGAGTATTCTTGTTATTTGCTGAGAAGTTCAAACAAGCAACTATTGTTTTGTAATGCTGTTATTTACATGTTGTATTTGTCTTTCAGTATGACTGTGATATGTATTTGTACACTTATTGAAATGATTTTTTCAGTTGTGATGTCTTAAGCTAACACTTTTTACAGGTCTCCTTTGAATAATTTAATAACTTTTATTAAAGCTAATTATATGATAAAGCTAAAGCCAATTAATCAAACAATTATCCAAGTATTTTACAGCTATTTCAGTATCTTTGAAATCCGGGGGCTAAAAGCTCTCGTCACTTTCTTGAGCATGGATTATGTATTTCAGTAAAATGTGATAACCAATGAATATCTGCAGAAAAGGATATCATTGTGCTGTTTTTAATGAACAAATTATTTCATACAAAAAAATCCAGCGTCCCATTGTTTAAAATAAAGGGATACATGTAAATGAGGCCAGTGCTGAAATTGTATTTAAACAATGCTGACAGTTCTTCTATTGTGTCCATTAATTAATTTCCCAGCATCAAGGTTCTCTGGGAATGAACTGCAAAAATAATTAGAATGATACATGAGGTAAACAGTTTAGAAATTCAAAAGGTGAAATAGGGAATTAGTTTAGTATGTCTTAGTCATACTGCTTATTTGTGGTCATTTACCTTTTAAAAGCAGGTTATTGAGGAAGTATACTCCAGTTTTGATTTCCATGATCTGCTGAAGTTTTACTCGCAAGTGGAAAAGTTGCCATATTCTTTTTAAATCAATGGTGCCTGTCCTTGTTTCAAAACAGTAGTCTACTTAAAGCACGTTAACATTTATGTAAAAATACTTTGTCTTACAGTGAAGTTCTTCAGAATTCAGTGAGTTGCAGCATGTTTTTACTAATGAACTGGATTTAGTATGTGCTTTGTAAGATAAATCATATCTTCAAGTAGAATTCTATGCATAAAAGCAGGTTTGGTTTCGGTGTGACACGGCTTTCCTTTTTTCACCACAGTTTTGGCCAACTAATTGGTGTCAAGTCACTACTTGAGAAGGAATTTAAATATTTTAAGTTCAAATTATATTAGTGATTTCAGATAGAAGGAATAGGGTTTTAATTGGAAAGAAACTTCAAAACAAATTTCTTTCCAGCTGGACAATCATGTCTGAATAATTGAAGCTCAACTTTAAGTCTAGCTTAAAATAAAAGAAGTCTTTGCAATGAATGTTCTTTCTCTCATTGAAAGTAGATGAAACAAAGATGCGATTTAAATTCTGGTATCCCAAATGTGCTTGCCTTTGGAAATACTTTGGAGGTTTTCACTCAAATCTGCCTTATAACCTGTTAAAACAGAAACACCCTGGAGCTTTTAGAAACTGTTTTCTTCAACTTCACCTGTGCTGGAGGGTGGGTAGCAACGAGTCTGTCACTTCTGGTTTTATCCTCATCCTACTGCTCCTCAGCTTTTCTATAACAACTTAGTCAGTACTTGCATAACTTCTCTCATGCAAGAGGGAATTTAAGTTACAGTGGGGGACATCAGAGTAAATTAAAGATGCAAAATGAGTTTTCTGGGAAAGAGCTAGACGGCTAGACTTTTGAAACCTGTGTACAGTTTTGAAAAAACTGTTGGTAGTGTCGTCTTATATCCTCTTACGATTGATGTCATCTGACTGCCTAAGCCTTTTCTTGAGGAATACACTCAGGACTGAGAGGTGTAG
>NW_010182047.1:48105-76673 GCF_000695765.1 Mesitornis unicolor
GTGTGTGCTTCAGCTTTTTTCTCATGCAAGAAATAAAATACATTGTATACTTGTGTTTCATGCTGTTAGAAGCAAAGTAAAGGACATAGTGATGCTCAGTGTTAATTACATAGAGATTCTCTACTTTAAGTCATTACACTGCACCATGACTTGGTAAGATAATTAGGTACTGTATTAATGGTTCTAAGCAAAATACTTCATTCCTTAAGACATGAACTATGGTGAACAAAAGAAAATATAGCTGTAACTAATCAACCACTTTCTAAAACCTAAGCAGTGTAAATTATCCATGGTTATTGATGAGGACGTATAATGTTATGTGACTTATTTGTTAATGCACTGAAACCGGCCTGGAATAGCTCCATTAGTTCTTGCTGCCGATGCTGCTGTTCTCATCTCCAGAGTAGGAGTTTTTTATCTTAAATATATGGGAAAAAAAATTGCAGAAAGTTGGTTTTTTGGCTTGCTTTTTTTGGGTTTTGTTTTGGTTTTGTTGTTGGGTTTTTTGGGGGGTTTTTTGATGTTTTTTTGTTTTTTTGTTTGTTTGTTTTACTAGAGGACCCATAAATATGTGTATTAGATTGGGGGTTTATATCTCATCTCTCACCACTATGTTGTTTGTTGTTAGCTAAAATTGCACTGATTTATTACCTCTGGTAGAATTCAAGGTCACATTGCCATGTCCGTGTTCTTGCCATGTTCTGCCTAGCTATAACTAATAGGTAAAATGGAAGTTGATTGCTTTCTGCTTTGTAGAAATTTGAAACACCAGATTACGTGATATTTTCTCCAGTAAGTGCAAAGAACAACTGATGGTCACTCTTCACTGCAGATGAGAAAAGGCTTAACATGGGAAATTACGGAAAAGAAATCCATAAGCTTTCTGGTAGTTTCACTATGCATAATTTTTCCATGTATATCTAGGTTCCTTTCAAAGTAATGTTGGAAATAAGTGCTGCAAAATGTAATTGTTCTCCCTGTGTTAGAGTTCAGCATCTCCTTGAGTTTGTATCAAGGCATTCTCCCAGAAAACTGCCTTACTCCACTTTCTTCTGTAAATACCCAATTCGGCAAGAAAGGAGTTGCACAAGCAGCTCTATTCCTTTGATAAGATCTAGCACCTTTCCTGTATGTGAAGTTAATAAACCACCAACCACGAGGAGACAAATAACTCTAAAAGAAAAACACATTTCAGTACTGGATGTGAAGGTACCTCATCGAGTGAGAATCCACTTGACATCCTAGTCATGATAGGCTAATTAAAAACTTCATAATGAATTCTTTGAATGGGGAAAATGAAAAACACTGAGTTTTTTTCACCACATGTTATTTCTGGGAAATCCAGGACAGAAAAGTGAATTACACACTTAAAGTCAGTTATCTTTTATTCTGTTTGAATTGAACGTATTAGCAAGTGAAGAGGACGGTAATTTAAACTCTGTTCTTAAAATACCAGCTAATGTGGAAAGTTATATGAAGTATGTTTCTTACAGCTAAGTGATTATCAGGAGGCTGGATAAATAAGGTAAATCATAATTATCAATAACATCCATTTATATTTGTTATTGATGAATAGTTTTACCGTGAATTTTGTGGGCCATGTGGAGCATTCTAGCAGGGCAAGACATTGATCCAAAAAAATTCCAGCAATGTTCTATGTTCCTGGGGCTGGGATTTCACAGCAGAGGTTATATCACAGGTCATCTTTTGGGAACTTGCCAAGTTGTAGTTGACTAGATCAGAGAGCCCAACTACTAAATTGTTATGAAAACTGACATGCACCTAGTTTTCAGCATAAATCTGCCAAATCTAACAGGATATTGTAAGATAAATATTTTTTTGAACACTCCTAGCAGAAATAGGACATGTGAGCATAGTTCTTGTAAAGGTTTTTCTTGTATAAGGGACTTACAATGAGCACTAGGAATTGAGATAATAATTATCGTGTGGTGTTTTGTCTGTGCCATATACTTGTAGCTTGCTGTTATGACCTGAAAGTATCAGTTTCTATCACAGGTCCTGAAGTGCTAAGGAATGTGTTTGGATCAGATTTGTCTTTATGAAAGATCAAACCAACTCATAAATTTTCATGTTAATTGATGGATGTTTGTGTTAGAAACAGCTAGTTATAGGCCTAACATATATAAGTAAAGTTGTTTTTTTGTTTGTTTGTTTGTTTTTAAGCATAAATGATCCAACTTTGTTTCTGTGTTTATTGTCAGATTAGTCTAATCCTAGACAAGTGCTGTTGGTCACTTATTGATTTAGGATCATCCCCTTGGGAGCAGTCATGGTGAAGCAAAAACTGAGAGAAGAGAATCCAAAATATGCTAACTAATAAAAATCCCGGTTTTTAATAGGTATTTTTATATATAAGTGTAAAATACCTTTTAACATGTATCATAACTAAAATTTAAATTTTTCACCACCACAGAATAAACAAAATTTAATTCTATAACTGACTACAAAATTGATGGTCCTACATGAGTTGGTAGGCTGCTGTATAGAATGAAAATAGTTGTGATCCTTGAAATACTCTGCTGTCTTTTAGAATGACAAGATTTAGGTGACTGCAATACAGTGTTCTCTAAACTTAATCATAATATTCTTTCAACATGAAAAAATATGATGTCTTAAGAAATTGTTGTTATGATTTTTGTAGTGAGATATAATCCACTGCAGTTTTACGAGTCAGTGAACATATGCACCACTTTGATGTAGCCTATTGAGATTGCTGAAAACAGGGAAGAAGGTTCTTCACTAAAGCTTATTAAAGAAAAAATACTGCTGTGGAATTAAAAGGAATGTCCTTGCATAGATAATGGCTGTCTGAAAGATATAAAACAGATGGTAGGAATAAGTAGGCAGGTTTCAAGATTAAAGGAAATCACGTGTAATTCTCCTGCAATTTGTGATGAGGCTTTAGCTGTTTCTGCTGAAGTGATTGGAAAAGGGCTACAGGAGCGAGATCACACAGTTTCCTGCCAACACTGTTGTTATTCAGAGTGGTAAAGGTGAGAGGTTGACTGCAAGGAGTTACAGGACTTCATGTTGCTGTAAACAACCTGGCAGTAAATAACAGGTAAAATTCCACGTGGACACATATAAAGTGATATTGTGTGTGTGTGTTTGGATCAATCCTAACTTCACTGGTATACCTATGGGATTCAAGTTAGCTTTCTACACACAACCACAAGAGGAAAATCAGAGCTCAGTAGCAGTCAAGAAAGAAAAAGAATCAAAGACTACAAATAACTGGGAAAGGAAAGGAGAGCAAATTATCATTATGCAACTGTGAGTTATATTCTTTCTGCATCTCACATGCTGTATACGGTTCAGACCTTATTTAAAAATTGGAAAAGTAAAGGAAAGTATGCTTAAGAAGGCTGAGCAAAGATGGTGGAACCAGTATATGAGGAATGATGGAACAGACAAAAATTCTAGTCTGCAAAAGAGAAGGAGAGATGAAAGAACTGAAGAATAGGAAGTGATTTTTTTTATACTCTCTTTCAATGCGATAACCAAACAGCTTTGACTGAATCTAGAAGGTGTTTAGTTTAAATCAGACATGCTACGTAGCACATACTTGCATTTTAGAATTCTTTGCCACAGGACTTTGTGATTACCAGAAAACCTGGTAGTTGCGAGATGCTTTGGGCAGATAAGTAAAGACAAATCCATTAACAACTGTTAAATAGACATGTTCCACAGCTTGGGTAAAGACATCTCTGAGCACAAAAGCATTGAAAGTTGGAAGAGTATTCTGGGGAGATACCGCTATATGCTTGCACTCTTACACTCTTAGTCATCTGCTGTTGGTCATTCCTGGTGGCAGGATAGTTACCCTGATAGACCCCTCTGGGGTGTGCTCGTGCTGTGTTGCTTCTCGGGTTGGAACTCTGAGTCTTAGTTTTGATGGTGGATTGAGACTCTGCCTAGGAAGTCGGAGCTCCTGGCTGATGGAAAAGGGGAATCTTGATGCAGCAGCCAATATGATCCACTTTCCATGATGAACCTGCACTGTATTCTTTCTCTTTTTCTGCAATAGAATGCTTGGATATTTTTGGAAAAATTATTTAAAACTCTTTGCAGCTAAACTGTCTCCTCTTAATAATATAGTAAAAACTGAGCTGGGTGAAGTTGCTTTGTTCATCTGTAATCATAAAGTGCTTGTGTCTGAGCCATCATTTGAGTGTGAAATGTGGTGGTTTAATACCTGACCCTGGCACAACTTCATAGCTTTAATCATTCTGGGTACTTCAAAAATAATAACTTCTTATATTTACTCTATCAACAAATATATTACCATGAGATGTTACCTTCCCTAAATGTTGACATGTCCAGGGTATAGGAAGCAGAGTAGACTAATCGTTGACTAGACAGTAATCAGTCTAGTCATATGATGAAATTTGCGTTCTTCAGTGATTGTCTAATTTGAGATGTTTGGGGAGTGCAGTATAAAGATGCCTTTCATTTCAGCTGCTGAGGATATCCAGTGTTTGCAGAACAATGAGATATTTGTGTTGTTAACAATCTAAATGATTTTTATCGGTAATGACAGATGGCTCTTAGATAATGTGCTCTGAGTTGTCTGTAATATGTTCGGAATAAGTCTTCCGCAAGGTTGTACATCTGTCTTGAGATCTTTTGCTAAAATATTTAAATCAAGGTCATTGTTTATATTTGATTTTAAATAGCTTTCAGCTGGTAGTCTGCATTTCTGTACATTTAGAGATCAAACTGTTTCTAACTTCAAAAACTACAAATGGAAAAGTATAATAGGTAGCAGGTGTTAGAAAAGGCAATTATGCATTAGCTGTTTTACTCAATTTCCAAAACTGTCTAAAACTATCCATTGGAAATACTTTGTAGCCTAGACTTATCTCTGAAGCATGATGAATTTTTAAATCTATAGGGGTATATGCATTTTTTCTCTAATGAATTGCATATTTAAACCTATTTGGTTTCATTTAAAAGAGCTGAAGAAAATTGTATTGGGAGAAAAAAAGCTTGAACAGAAAAATCACAAGATAAAGTACGGGTTCTTACATGCTTCTAGATATCTTTTTCTGCAATTTCTCAAAAACATTTTCGATTTCCAATATTGCAGTTCTAGGAATTTTTTGCTTTTAACTTTTTTTTAAGCCACTTTTCTTGACTTTCTGGCTATGGAACAATTGTCTTTATTATGTGATAATAGAATGAATTTTTTGGGCTTAAAATCAGAATCCTAGGTTATTATCAGAAGAAGGAATATTGTGATCTAATTTGATTACCTGTGTAATATTATTTTGTGAGTCGTCGTAAGAGAGAGCAAAATAAACAATTTTGCCAACAGTTACTGCAAATTGACTTTGAAAGTTAAAATACTCCTTTTGGACAGATTTCTTTAATCCTGCTCACTTCTCCCCTGTACTTTTCAAGAACTTATATAATCATAGAATGGTTAAAGTTAGGAGGGACCTTAAAGATCATCCAGTCCAACCTCCTGCCATGGGCAGGAATACCTCCCAGCAGACCAGGTTCCCCAAAGCCCTGTCCAGCCTGGCCTTGAACACTTCCAGAGAAGGGGCATCGACAACTTCCCTGGGCAACCTGTGCCAGTGTCTCACCACCCTCACAGTAAAGAATTTCTTTCTAGTATCCAGTCTAAATCTCCCCTCTTCCAGTTTGAAGCCATTTCCCCCTTTCATTCTATCGCTACCTGCCCTTGTGAAAAGTTCCTCCCCAGCTTTCTTTTAGGACCCCTTCAGGAACTGGAAGGTCTCCCTGGAGCCTTCTCTTCTCCAGGCTGAACAACCCCAACTGTCTCAGCCTGACTTCACAGGATAGGTGCTCCAGCCTTCTTCAGTTGCCTGTTTTTTGAAGTAAATCATAGATGATAGTTCCCCAGGTAATGGTGAACTGGGCTGGTTCTTACTCTGTCAGAAAGTCTTCACCAGTGACAGCACATACCTCAGAGTGGGCTTCTGGAAAATGTATTGATGTTTTCTTGTACAGGCTTAGTCTTAAACGCATTCTGTTTTCATTGAACATTGCTACCCTGTTTGCCTTCCAAATTTAAAGAAAGGTAGTCTCTTTTCTAAGATTATGTTACATATTCCAGAAGAATAGAAACTTCTAAGGTATGATTAAATTTGAAAAGGCATTTGTAAAATTCATGTTAAAAGACCACAAGTTACTGTTTCTATAGTTAAAATTTTTTTAAATATTTTTCTCATTTTAGAGATGAAAATGTTATAAAAGACTATTGAAGCCTGAATTTTAAAATGTTCTGCCTGTTCTTTAAATTTATTTAGAGAATAAAGTAGCAAGAATGTTGTTTCCTTAGAATTTTTAGTTATGTTTAAATATTTAAATCTTGTCTCAATATTATCTGACATGATAAGTTATAGCAGTACTTTGCTTACATCTTCTTGAGATACCATTTTATGCTTCTATATATGTTAACTTTCCATCCCAAAAGAAATATCAACAGTAAAGTAAAAGATGTGGATTTTCCAGGAAGTTGATAGTGAGTACATGATTCTGTAAAACTCTTAACTTTAATATTGTAAATTGGAATTTACTGTGAATTTTCTGATTATGACCAACTCTAGAGAGGTGTCTAGGTAAACGTCCCATATGCTGGGATTTTACAGTGTTATTCAAGTCATGCTATTCAAATAGAGTTTTCCTAGAGCAGGAAAAATATCACAGGATCTTATAATCTGAATCTTCCTTTCTGTTTCCAAAATTAACTAATTCATATTTTCAGTTAAAGCTACCGTGCAAATAGTTGGCATTATCTCTTTTCTTGACTCTTACCGATTTGGTGGCCAGGATGATCTGTAGTTTCTGTAGCTGCTAACAACCCCTTGTAGTACCCTGGGCACTTCTATCAAGTCAAGGGCAGAGGAAAAGGAGAAGTGGTAGGAGGAGAATGTTTTTCCTTCTCCACTTGTGATAGCAGTGAGGTTACCTTATTGCAGTTACACATGTTGTGTGGAACATTTTAAATGCCATGCTTTTCTAGGTTAAGTAGCAATAAAATAGATACTTTAGTGTTTTACATAAGAAGTGGTTTCAATTCACTTTATTTGACCAGAACACTGTATTTTTCTAAATAGTAAACTGTGGTTTTGAATTGACCAGTAGAGAATATGAAAAAAAAAATGCTGTACTTTTAAAGAGCTGCAATTAGATCTTATAAATAATTTAGATATCAGCATTTAAGTATCCCTACATTTGTCAGATTATGTAGCTTAATTTTATAATTATTATTTTCAAATGTTATTTTAATGAGATTTTACATAGCATTAGTTCACAGTCATCACATTGATAATTAAATATAATTATTATTTCAATTCTCAGTGGTATAGAAAACAAAATCTAAGATTAATTTGGTAATACGAGAAAACTTAGTGAAGTCTTGTAAAAGAATCAGAAATTTTTCTAAACTCTTAGGTGTACTTATAAAATCTTAATTTCTAAGGGGAGTTTTATAAAGTGACTGAATCTGCTGACTTTAACTAGAACAGAAAGCTGCAGATCTGAGTACAAATTTGAGTTGTAAATGTTTTATGATACTAGGAGTAGATTATTTTCCTTTAGTAAAAACCTCTAATTCAGTCAAATATGGATCAAGTTGTTTATTTTTAAAATGTTTACTAATTTCCTATAGCAGCATTTATAATAAAAAAGCTACTAGTATCAAATGAAGCTACTATGAAGAGCAAACTCTTAATAACGGAGATGAAGCATGTTCATGCCGCAGTGTTGAGCTAGGTAGTACAGTATTTCATGACAGATATAAGCTAATGGATAACATCAGAAATGGAAGAAACACATCTGTAAAGAATGAAGTTAAATATGAGAAATGCATACCTCACCTAAATTCCTGATACAGATAATAGTTTGGCATAAATGTAGTGCAAACATGCTTGTAATACAAAGAAAGAGACTTACCTGACTTTTGTAGTTATAAGTGAATGCCATAAAAACACACTTGGGGCATATGGTGATAAAAAATAAAATAAATTTCTATAAATAAAAAATTTCTATATTGAAATAATGATTTTTTTTTAAATTATTTTTCTAGTCTGAACCAGAGGGATTTTCTCACTTCCACTTGTATGTCTGTGCTGCCTTCCTTGTCAGGTGGAGGAAAGAGATCCTGGAAGAGAAAGATTTTCAAGTAAGTGAAGGGGATATTTTTCAAGCACAGGGTGGTATTTATTAAATTTAGCTTTCTAGCATTACTTGGGGGTGAATTTATGACAAAACAGTAGCAGTTACAGAAAGACTGACAGTGTCTGACTGTTTACTAGAGTTGCTCCAAAATTGTTAGACCTCAAGTGATGAACTATAAGCAGCAGGAGATGTATTTTCTTTGTCCACTCTGGAAAAAATAATGCTGGTTTAACTGAGACAGACTTTGAGAAGGTGATTTCTGGAGATGCTGTTACAAGTAAAGCCTTGCTATTTCACAAAGAGATCTTCTGAAAAAGTAACTGGATATTTTTTTAATCTTAAGTGCATCACTGGAGTTACTTAATTTCTCATCTATAGAACATAACAGCACACTCCAACAAGGTGATGCATGTTTTTTTCAAAAAAGCTAGGCAAGCACTCTTTTAAAATAAGGACCCTATTTGTCAGTGGGAAATAAAAGGACTGCAAGAGTATTTTCTTCAGTCCCTACATTTGAAAGCTTTACATTTTTCCAGCCAAGAGCATATCAAGGAGTTGTTTGGAATAGGATTTAAATATGATAAATAGGAGAATCTTGTGCATATCCCTGTAGAAGTTCAGGTATGTTTATGAACTGGTGACAGCTCACTTTCATAGGAATGTTTTTATTGAATTTTACCCTGTGATGCACACATAATGCCTGAAAGGAGTTAACGTCCTGTTTACAGGCTGACTGTAAACAAACCATGCTGCAAAGCCCACACCATTGCCTGCCTGGGGAAGTGGCTGTTCCCAGCTTATTTTCTCTCCAGCTGACTGAACTCTGTTGCCCTGTACAAATGAACCATTGCCTAAATTTGTGTATCACTTCAGTCTATTCTCTCTTTCTTCATAAAACGATTTATTCAGAGTACTTTAACTGTCGCTTCCTATCTTTGCCATAAAAAAATGCCTAGGGGCACAACATAAGAACTTTAATTTATACTACCTGCTAACACTGTCAGATTTTCTCAATTTATGGTATTTTGTCAAAAACAACTTTGATGCAGGCAGCCATGCCTCTCAACTAAAATTGTTCACTGTTAATCCTTCCTATTAAATTTTTCCTGTTGATTTCCTGCACCAAAGTTTGTAACAGTTTTCCCCTCTCTACTGACTCTGTTACAACTGTGTTTAAAGTAAAAAATAATCCCAAGGCATAGTACTATGAAATTTGTTTTTTTCTCCTTGCATATGTTCAGAGTTGTTTACTTATTCAATAATTAAGGTATTTCTGTATGGTTTAATTTCTTTACAGGTTATGTAATCTAGACTATAAAGTGCATAAATCAGGACCACACTGGAACACATTTATCACACTGTTTTAGCTTGGTTACCACATAGAAATGCAATTAGCAATTTTGAGTAACTGTAGACTGGTGCTAGTTTTATCACTCTTGTATGTTATCACTAAAAGACTTGGCCTTCTTTATTGTGTAACATGACCTTTTAAAATGACTAAACTAAAGTGTTATCAATTCTGCAAATGATACTTCTTTCCCACAGGCAAGAATAAAATCCATTATTCTTCTGCTTTAATAATAGCTGTAGACCATTGCCTAGTCTTCAGTGTAGTAGCTCCTGTAATAGGCATTTAAGCTGCATTGGAAAATTGGCAAGTTCAGTGCTGTTGGAGTACTCTGAATGCATTGAATTCACGTTTTTGAGTAGTCACAGTACTTTTTGTACTGAAATCTTGTGTTCTGTAGACTACATCAAGAATCATCAAAACATGCATCCAGCCATTTCTCTTTATTGAGAAATGTATTTAGTGTGTGTTGTATTTGTTTTTCTGCATATGACACAGATAAGCAAGTCTCTCCCAGTTGTCAGTCAGAGGGTCTGGTTCTTTAGTACTAGCTGTGAAAATTCATGCTTTGCTTTTGCACATTTGTTTGACCTCTTTCAGTAAAATTAAAAACCTCATTTTAAGAAATTTTAAGGCAGAATAATTTCCCCAGAATATAGATGTGGTGATGTGCCAGATGAGACACTAACCATGTTTTGAAAGGCATTTTTATATGACTCGGTTTTGCAATACTCTTTTCTTATTATTTGATGAAGTATATTATCAGTAATGTTACTGAACTGGACAATGATAGGAGATAATCTTTGCTCTTAAAATATTTATTTCCATTCTCTTAAGTATGTCTTGTTGCAGCCTAAGCAATGAGTAAAAGTATGTGGTGTTTACTCTTCCTTGTATGAACAGATTACTTAATAGACTTAAATACCAAATGTTCAGCTGTGCATGATAGTAGTTCCTTGTTGAGGACAGCATGTGTGTGTGTTTCTTGGTGTTTGGTTTTTTTTTTTTGGGGGGAGGGGGGGTTGTGATTAATTTTTTCTGTATTCTTGTGTAGCAGAGAAAGAAATTTTGCAATTAAACAAGTGGGGCTGGCTGGGCTAATACTATGGAGAGATAAAGTTGAAAACTACTTGGTTTACATTTGTATAATTAAGTAGTATACGAAAGGAAATAAATTTTGATAGGGGAAGTAGAGGAATAAATCAGATTTTAATCTGTTTGAGCAAGTTACTGTTCTTACAGCCATCTATTTGATATCAAAGATATCAAATGAATATCAGATGAAGATATCAAAGTAGACCTTCTCTGAAATATGGGATATGCAGGTTAGCATAGGTTTTAGCAATAGACAAGTGAGGAGAAAGGCGGTGCTTTATGTGTAAATCTAGAGCAGGTTACAGCATTATTTGTAGAAATTGTCCCATGTCTTTGCTTTATGAAAACTGTCACCTCTTGACTTTCCACTGATTATTCCATCCCACTTGTCCGTGTCCTTATAAACTGTTCTTGTCTGAGTACTGTAAAATGCAATACAATGGCAAACAAAGGACAACTAATTCAAACTGCAGTGTCCCAAGAGAAAACATTTGATTTTAGGAAGCTGGAATGGGGGGAAGGGTAAAACTTCTTTGTTCTGCTAGGAGTTTATAGTTAACATTTTTTCCTGCTCAATAAAGTTATTGGTAACCTTTCTAGTAATCTTTGATTTTGTTTTGAAATTTGCTATATGATGCAGTAAGCTGTGTGGTGTAATGCTATGCAATGAGGGTAAAAATTACCACATGCAATTTTGAAATTTCCCAGGGTTACTTTTTGATAGCAGTGAAACTATACTGATGTGTTTTCACATAGACATTTTAAATTTTTCATGTATAATACAAAGGTTAATATTGCTGAAAAGAAGGATAGTGTTTTAGTTATAGTTAAAGCTTGTTATTCTCTCATGGTGCTCACTTCCAGAGAAAAGGTCTGCTTTACCTACATAGTATGCTGCACAAATCCAGGTACAGAAAGCTTGTTTGGGTACCTCTGTAGCTTTATACATCAGATGAGCAGGGCCACACAGAACGCAATGAGCAGGCCTTTTTTCCTTTGTAAGTAATGTGATGTTTTGTAGGATCATACAGGTCATTCTTGGCTTATGATCTTTCTGTTGATGATATAAATGTTATGTGTTAATTCACTGGTTCCACTGGTAATCCACTGGTTCTAGTGTCAGATTAAAAAAAAAGAAAAATAAGTAGTAGGTTTAATATAGATAAAACTACATTTTTTTTAATGTGATAAAGTATGACTTGCAATGTGAATGCAAAATGTGTCATTCTTTTAATTTCTACTATCTAAGCTTAAATAATTAAAGATGCAATGAGGACCTTTCTATTAATCAGCATGTCTTCGACTTTGACTTACTGTTGTTCATTATCCTGACTACAGCCATAGTTCCAAAAATTCTCCTGAATTCTTGGGATGTGAATGGTTGATGCTGTTAAGTGAGAAAATATTCAAGCATGATTTTGAGCATATGTAGAATTAAAATATTAGTAGTAGATATGGATGTTGTGTTTAATGGTGGTGTGCTCAAGATATCTGAAGGATTTGTAAGGAAACAGAACTTCAGGGACTAGATCCAACTGTCAAACTGAACATAAGCTAAATAGTAATGTTGGACAGATACTGGTATAACTGTTAGATATTGGAGATTTAGTCCAAATTTTCAGTTTAAGTGACTTATCATTTTGTTGACATAGCTGAGCGATAAGAAATATATTCAATATGTTGTGGTAAGCTATCTGTCTTGCAGATTTTTTTCTTCTTTATGATTCTGAGATACAGGCTTTTCTGTCTTGTCTAACAGATATTTTCACCCATACTGTCATCAACCCACATCTTTATTACTGCAATGTCCTTTTCTTTGGCTTTGACAAATGCATTTGTGCTTCATTTATATTCAACCAGACTGCAAAGAAGCTGTAAAGATCATTTTTCAGTCCATCATATTTTCTTGCTTTGCATCTCTTTTGGCTCCCTTTCCTTTATAGCACCAAGGAAAACTTAGATGCTCTCTTTTTCAAGGCCTTTAATGGACTAATACCGACACCTTTCATGTCATTTCGTATTCAGTGTAGAGATGCTGACTGCCAGTTTATCAGCCAGTGATGACAGCCTCATCACGCACTTGAGCTCACAAGAAAGTATCTGTGCTAGCTCCCAGGTCGACCGTCTTACTTAAATGGAGCACATAATGCAGATACTCAGTTACTTTCCTCTAAATCCTTATGTAAGTTCTGTTTTTCTGCAATACCCAGAATAGATTTGACAGGTAGACTTCAGTCTTTTAATAGCACTTGCAGCCATTTTGACTAGTTTTGTGTTGCGTCTTTTTAACTTTCCGTGAATTTCTTGTCTCTTGTTTTATACTTGAGCCATAAATTGTTAGGGGTAGTGACTAGCTTTTCTTCTAATTTATATAATCTTTAAAATAATGATTTGTTAATCCTTTTTTTTTTAAGACTAGGGAGTAAGACTTATTGATCTTCTAACTAAAATGAATGTGTGCACAATGTTGGTCCTATTAAAATTTAGATAAATGCGCTTGATTTTTTTCAAATGTTTAATTATGGTGAAACACTACAAGCTAATGTTAGTTCAAATGGTAATGTGGACCATCAGCGTCCTACATCATACAAGAAATAAAATTTTAAGGAAATTGAAGTTATTGTTATTACTTATGTAAATGTTTGCCTCACAATGATGTTGTCAGAATTATTCTTAGATTAAATCTGTTTCTGTATGTTAGTTTTAAGATGGATGCCTGTTTCAGAGGATAGTGAAACATTTCACGCTGTCTGTATTTGAATAAAAGTCAGATACAGGGTGACTGAAACACATCTTTCGCTTAGTGATGGAGTGAGCACTGTCAACACCTTTGGTTTGGTTTGCCTTTCCTTCTCTCTTTAAATAATCATTTAATTAGAATCAGTGCAGGGTTAGAAGGTTCCCTACTACCTCCCACTCTTCCTAAATCTCAGCTCACTTGGGTACTTTGCCCCCTTCTGTCACATAGGAGTAGGGAAGGCCCAGGTTAATATCTTCTCATTAGTGGTAGGAATACACTACTGATATTGCAAGTCTCATTACCACATGAGCTTGCCCTTTTAGTCTTTTTCCTCATTTGTCATCATTTTTTGGAGTGTAAAGGCAATTGTTTGTACCTGTAGTCTATTTTCTGCCTATTAGATTCCAAAGTTCCTGAAACTTCATGTTAGTCCCTGAAATACAGGAATAATGCTGCATTTTTATGAGTGAACCCTTGGCATCTAAAGGTTGTAAAATTTAATGTCAAATTAAAAAAAATTCTCTTTCTTGCAGAAGATTTGACACCTATATTAAATGATATTAATGCTCAACATGAAAGTCTGAAATAATCAGCACAGTTGAAAAATGTTGAGCTATTGAAAATACTTGTTTTCCTTCCCTAGAAATGTTTTCTAATAACATATGGATGATGAGCGTATTATCTCCTTCATTCCTGGACCTGTCTGTCAGTTTTCTTCATTACAGTATTGCAGACTTTATATACAGTCACAGAGGAGTCTGTAGCTTACATTTATCAGCGTTTGGACTGTTACATTTCTTACAGGTGTGTTTTTTATTTCACTTTTCACATGAACTAGTAGATTCCTTTATGCAAGCTAATGTCACTTAAAAGAGAAGGGTTTAAAGAAAGACAAACCTGATTCTACAAATCTGTCAGTGTGTATATACTACAGCTACACATGTTTAATAATGAAACTTTGTGCCCCAAAAATGGAATTAGTAGGTGGTTACAGAGGCAACTGAATTACAAGATGCTCAGAAGACAAATTCAGTTCATACAGCTGTATGCATGAGTAACAGCCTTCAGTTTAATATGAGTATCCTTCATAGTGATTATAGGAATATGTCATATGTCAGAAATGTGCTTTTATACTATTTATGCTCAACTGCAGTAATACAGCTTTCCTTAATCTTTTCTTATCTTGTTCCTAATTTATGGTGTGAGTTTTTTAAATAGTACTTTTTCTGCATTAAAGTACAGAACTTCTCACTTCATATGATATGAGGCGTAACTAATAAATATGTTTTTAATTTAGCTTCTTGGTGTGTATCATGATAGAAATTTAGTTCCCGTTGCTACTGTAGTAAAAATAAATGTTTCTCAAATTGTTTAAAAAAGTAATGTTTCTGAATGGAATAGTTTGCTGAACAGAGGAGTGTTACCCTTCTTCTCTGTAAGCTCCATGATTAGATGGTTTCGTGGTTCTGGATCAGATGCCCTCACTCTTCCATGTGTGAAGCTAACAGGATCTTTCCTGTGAATGTACCAAAACCTGTGAAGTGTTAAGAACTGTAAACATGGAAATCTTTATGTATTTAAAGAGCCTGACTAGTAACATTGCTGTGATTTTATTCCCTGCTATGAGCACTTTTGGAAGACATTCAATGTATTGCCATGTGTTGCAAGAAATGGGAAGCTCTGCTGTTTTAGACTTTGAACATCATAGCTAGCAATCTAAAGAGGTTGCTCCTTAATCTCCAAGTACTGGTAGTAGGCAACTGGAAGTTAGCACTATTAAATAATTTATATTCAAAAGAGCCAATTTACAATAATTAACTTACTGGCATTATTTTTGCATGTATAGAGCATAATCAACAGAGAATGAGGTGAATGGTAAATGTATCTAAATACAGTCTTACATGGAAAATGTTAACCTTTTAGAAATACTTATATCTGTATTCTTTATTATGAGTGTAGAGATTTAGAAACTTTCTTTTCATTTTTACCCTAACCCATTTTAAATGTAATTTAAAGTCATATGACTGATACCAGGTCACTTATTACTCAGCAGTTTGGCAAACCTGAAAATCAAGGTACTGGGACATTATAACAAGTGCTGTCTTCCCCAGCACATTAGTTGAGAATATCTAAGAGGCAACAAGTTATGGACTGTAAAAGCTGTAGTATCTGTTTCTATAGAAAATGTGTAAGCAGATACAGAGGATTGTTTTCCAGTGGTTGCCAGCTGCCTTTTCTTACAAGTAGGTGGGGAGTATGCTTGAAGAGCAAGGGCCTTAAGAAATTTTATGTCACTCATCAGAGCAATTTAGAGATGCATTTTGACTCCACTACTTTTTCTTAATTTACTGACTGTTACTTTTTTATTACTAGTAGTTAAGTTTAAAACTCTGTATAATATGCTTGTGCCTCTCTGAGATGATATAGAATGAGCAGTTTTCCCAGAACGATTAACATTGAATGCAATAAATTGTAAAATTGCAGTATAACTAATATGTATAACATTTCTACATTTGTTTACTATTAAAATTTTAAGAAGGGATATAGTAATTTATAATCCTGAATACTCTAGTTTTTCCTTCATGTTCATGCCATTTGAAAAATTGCATTTAGCAGTGTTTTCTTCAGTTAGTTCCAAATCAAAGTGCTTTGGAATAGTTTGCTTTTGTGATAGTCAGGAAATATGTTGCAATTGTAGATGCATCAAATTAAAAAGTTTGAATATGAGCACTGAATGTGCAGTTTCTTCCTTGGATTTCATGTGCAATATATAGCATTTGCTTAACTTCTGCTCCTTCTTTCATGCAGAACAAAATCCTTGATAACAGATTTAGTGTAAATGACAGCTGAGGTTGTAATACCATACCAGTAGAACTCACTTGTAACTAATGTTTTTCTGTGTTCTTCAGAAAGAACAAAGCAACTATATGACAAAATTAGCAGTCATTTGTATTTGCTACATCAATTTTATGTTACCTTGGCTAAGATTTGTCTTCACTGTTTTTCCAATATTAATATTTTATGTAAAAAAAGCAAGATGTTAACCGGATCCATGGTACAGTACAAATACTATATGTAGATATGATTCATGTTACAGAGACCAGTTAGATTGAAAATGTGTTTCATTGTGTAGTTAGGCTTAAGGTTTAATGAAATAAAGCAAATCCTGTAAGCCAGGACTAAATTAGAAATAAAGTCACTTTAAATTAGTTTTGTCATCAGTGGAAAGACATGAGTGTGAATCAGTCACTTCTGATCTTACCCTACCCTCTGCAAATACTTACTTCACTCTATTAGTTACAAAGGATCATAACATTGCAGAAATTAGAAATAATCTGTTAAATGCCTGTATTTAGTGGTCTGAATATTGAAGATTTTTTGAGGACTTCCTTGAAGTCTTGAATGTTTCATTGCAAGATGAAATACTGTTTCCTGTACTGACTGTCATCAGAGGCATTGTCAGTAAGGAGGAGGGAGCGTTGACAGTAAGGAGGATGCTCTTGAGCATCCAGGAGCAAATCCAGCGAAGACTGACTGCAAGGAGATACTGAATGTAATTTTACTTGTAAAACTTGGTGGTGCGTGGAGAAAACCTGTGGAGCACAGTGTTTGTATAATTCATATTGCTTGAAAGGTACCTTTAAATTCTGAACATTTTCATGGGAATGAAAAGGTGTATGTTTCTGTAGCATGCATTCATTCTTCTGGGCAGAGTTTACTTGACTATGGGAGAGTCCCGAGCCCTCCCCCTTTGTGTGCATCTGGGTTTTTTTGTTGAGTTTAAGGAATTTAGTATTATGACTTTGAATACAGTATGGTTTTGGTGGATAGCACATCCATGTAGTAGTAGTAGGAGAATGATTTTCAAATGTGCAAGCAGTAAGATGCCTAGTTTCTTCTTCTGAATATGTTTAAATTAACTCTTGTTTAATAATGAATTTTATCTCTACTGTAACTGAGTGAACTCTAGAGGGCATTTTAATTTCATTTATAGTTATTCTGTAAAATCATACTATGCATTCTGTATACTTTTGCCAATAATTGATTTAATATATTTTATTGATTTGTTTTTAAACCTTTTTATTACTGTGCATTTTGTATAGTGACTAGTTAGCAGAGCAAACTAAGAAAATAATATTACCGACATATCACTTGTTCCCTGTCTACCCTAATAGTCTCTTCAGAATCAGAGTTTCTTGAAGTAGAAAATATAAAGGATTACAAAAAACAGGGGACATAAAGGGTCACCTAAATTCAGAACTTTAGAGATCTGTAGCAATGGCACAGTAATAATTTGTTTCTCAGAGTCTGGGTACTTTAAAAACTGTAAGATCCTAACATTTTAATCTTGTAAAGCTGACTACCTAATGTTACATATCTGCAAAGTTCTGCAGTTTACCAAAATCTTCATTTCATTATAGTCCCTGAAAATTGCATGTTTTGAATGTGATTAGATTGATCCCATTAACCTCACAATGCCATTGGTCAGCTTTTCCTATTTGCCCGAGGAATTAATTCTCAATTTTTAAATGGAAATTTGTGCTAGATGAAGTACTTTTTTCCTCTCTGTTGTTTTCATTAATGTTGGTGTTTTAATTGCAGGAAAATGTTTAATATGGCTTTATGTCCCTTAATTGTTTTTGTTGAAGGTTCTCCTTGCAGAATAAACTGACACCCAATACATATGCCCAGATATAGCAACAAAAATGAATAGCAAATGCAACTTTTGGAGTGAATGAGACTGACCTGGACTGAATGTAGTGTAATAATTGTTGTTTTAAAGGTCTCTTTATGAACAGTGTTATAGAAACTCTAGCTTTTGGATCTATATATTCTGATGAGTTCCTAGAGCATTCATGCTTAAGATATTTAATGATGGATAATATTTCTTCCTGAAGTGAAGAACAGTACTTGGACTTTTTTTTTTCCAAGTCCATCTTTTTCCAAATCTAGAAAGGACAAAATGTTGCAGTGGTGAACTGGTGCTCAATTTTCTTGCATATTGTGCTGTTGTTATTGGATTGAATTATAAAGCAGAAATTATGCAAGTGTCACTCAGTGGACCTGTGACAGTCAAATAAAGTGATGTCTCCAGTTACTTTATCAGTATTTTATAGTGAAAAACTCTGTCTCAAGATTCAAGTTTCTGTCTTGGTCAGAATCTATGCTGAATTATACTTCTCAACAAAAGACTCAGAAGTGGTTACAAAATAAGTAAGATGAAATTCTGTAATGGTTATTTTACAACAGTGTAGTAGACATTTCAATTAACTCACTGTCATCCAACTATATAAAATCAGATGCTGTTTCTAATGTGTGTTACTTTTTTTTTTCCCAGAGCTGTAGATGTTACAGCTGATGGCACCCATCTGTATTTTATGTTTTTCCACATTATCAG
The DNA here is from genome assembly GCF_000695765.1 of Mesitornis unicolor. Classification (NCBI taxonomy): domain Eukaryota; kingdom Metazoa; phylum Chordata; class Aves; order Mesitornithiformes; family Mesitornithidae; genus Mesitornis; species Mesitornis unicolor. The sequence continues at coordinate 66,859 of NW_010182047.1, forward strand.
AGTATTACACAGGATGATGATAGGGTACTATATACAAAACCCCAAAAACTAATGTTTTTTCCGTGATGTAGAGATTCCACAGTTTTGTTATGTTCAACTACAGAACATTCAGGATGAAATGCTTTAGCAAATCTGTAGTGTTCAGAAAAACACATATCATTATGGGTACTGGTGTGCAAACAGCACAATGAATCAAAATTTATGAAAATGTAGTATTGTCCTAGGATTCATGTATCAGTAGCTTGATCAAAATCAAGTCGGTAGGAAACTCCCTGTGCCCCCAACTCTTTAAAAGATAATCACACACAATGGAAGGGGGAAATAAAGCTGTTTAGGGACAAAGGACTGTTGACAGTCTAACAAATTGAGCTAATAAGTTTATTTAAATAACTTTTGATAAACTTTAAAAATCATGGTTTTGGCACAATTTTGTAATTTAAGTGTGAAGCTGGAATGATTAAGTAGTTCTGATTGCATCTAAAAATCACAATGTGTGTTGAAAAAAGAATGAGATGAAAAGTATATACATAAAATACAATAATTTGTCTAATAAGCCTTTGGGAAAGATGCATGAATAAGGACTGATTTTTGTTGACTTATCCATTAAGTAGTTCCTTGATAATCCTCTGGGTTTTTGAATGGCTTTAAGTGAATCAGAATAATAATTCAGTTTTGACTTTTGCTGAGTTGTTTGACAAATTCAACTCACCATTTTTAGTAACTGCTGCTGTTGAAGAGTTAAATTGTACATGGGGAAAAAAAGAGGCATATTCCTCTGAATATTTTGAGTAAGACCTCAGGGAACCAGAGGCATGCTGCTGTTAGATAAATACAATCATAGTTCTTTTCAAAGCATATTCACTTGGGCACATTAAGAATCAATAAAATATAAGTTCGATAAATGGGCTTCAAAACAAAAAATGTTTTGCAAATATGCAGACCAATTCAAGTGTAATTTGCAGAGCCTTTTACCAAGATGTGAAGATTTTGCTCTTTCCATTTTATAGTTGAGACTAACACATATCATTATTAATACTGCATAATAAGATCCTGGTGGAAAATGAGATGAAAAAGCTGAGCTGAAGTTTTTACATCCGTATTCTGGTATTATTCTTGTTCTTAAAAAGTGCTGTTTCACTGTGGATGTGCTGCTCTTAAGTAATCTTAAATGAGTACCAAAACCAGATAAGACTTTTTACCAACAGAAAATGAAAGTACGACCAAAAATTTCAGGACAGGAAAAACTGCAAAGGTATTGAACCTCCTTTCAGAAGAAACCCAAACGACTATAACAACAAAAAACCCAAACAATAAAAAACCAACCAAAACCATCCGAAGCAGAAAAAACTGTCTGTGGTATCTGTTTGGTAAAAAAAACCCTGTACTTTTTAATGTATTCATCTATATATAACTTGCAACTTTGATTTGTGCATTGAAACAGCACATAATATGTAACTTTCCATGATGTTTGAATTATCACTTGTTTAGCAGAACAGTACACTTGGAACTGGAGGGAATTTTTGATTCTTGCAAATTTCATTGGATGTTTTTATCAGTCCAGATTTCATTTTTGCTACATAAAAATTGTGCTATATCTTGAATGGTTTCTTCATGATTATTTCTTTCTCAGAGTAAACATTGGGTTTTTCTTAATTGCAGAATTATCATATTTTGTCTTCAGTAAAGTTGCCTGTCTTACCAATTTGAGCCTTAGGATAAAAATATCTGCATAATAGAGGACATTTACTGTAGAAATGCAATGCCAGACTATCAGTGTGTCAACAAATTATAGGGAAACTAATTCAGCTGAAGGTGATGTGATGAATACCAACAAAATTGAGAAAGTTGAGCAAGAGAAAATGACTAATGCTGGAAACATGAAATTGGAAGGTGTTTTGACATTTATTTTGTAATGCCCATTTCTATAGCCTTAGTGGGGAGAAAATTAGATACAGAATAATATAGATTTAACTTAAGGAAAAATTACATTATCTAAAAATATGTCAAGTAATTCATTTGATATCACAAAATTAAGCAGATTGCAAAATATCCCAACTAAAGTCCAGATATTCAACAAAAGAAATTCTGTACCCAGAATTATACTCTTGGGGTGGGTTGACCATGGATGGATGCCAGGTGCCCGCCTAAGCCACTCGATCACTCCCCCTCCTCAACTGGACAGGGGGAGGGAAAACATAATAAAAGCTTGTGGGTTGAGATTAGAACAGGGAGAGATCACTCACCGATTACTGTAATGAGCAAAACAGCCTTGACTTGAGGAAAATTAATTTAATTAACTACCAATCAAAATCTTTAAGCACCATTTCCCCACCTCTCCCTTCTTCCTGGGCTCAGCTTCACTCCCAATTTTCTCTACCTACTCTGCCCTAGTGGTGCATGGGTGTGAGGAATGGTGGTACTTGTCAGTTCATCATACGTTGTCTCTACTGCTCCTTCCTCCTATGGCGGGAGGACTCCTCACACTCTTCCCCTGCTCCAGCGTGGGGTCCCACTGACAGGAGGCAGTTGTCTTCAAACTTCTCCAATGCAAGTCCTTCCCGTGGGCTGCTCCAGCGTATGTCCTTCATGGGCTCGCAAGTCCAGCCAGCAGACCTGCTCCAGCATGGGCTCTTGTCTGCATAGGAACACAGGTCCTGCCAAGAGGCTGCTCCAGAGCATGCTTTCCATGGGATCATGGTCTCTTTCAGGTACATCCATCTGCTCTGGTGTGGGTTCCTCCACAGGCTACGGGTGGATATCTGCTCCACTGTTAAACTCCATGGGCTGCAGGCCAATCTGCTCTGGTGTCTGGAGCACCTCCTTCCTCTCCCTCTTCCCTGACTTTGGTGTCTTCAGAGTTTTCTCTCACATCTCACTCCTCTCGCCAGCTGCAGTTGTGCCGGGTTTTTTTCCCTCCCTACTTAAATATGTTATCATATAGGTGCTACCACTGTTGCTGATGAGCTCAGTCTTGGCCAGCAGCAGGTCCGTCTTGGAGCCAGCTGGTCTAGACTCTATCAAGACATAGGGGAAGCAGCTTCTTTCAAGCAGCTGCTCACAGAAGCACCCCTGGTAGCCCTCCTGCTACCAAAACCTTGCCACACAAATCCAATACAACTCTCTAATTCAATGAATGAATGAATGAACTTGAATATTTTATCAAAATTAGAAATTCAGCTACAAAGGTTTTGATAGGAGGTTTCTTCAGGCAATCAATGCACTGTGAAGACACTATGATTGGAATAAGGACTAACTGGAAATTGAGATCTAAGCTCTTATTCTAATTCACAGTATACTTGTGGGCAAGTCTCCAAGTTTCAGCCCTGTTTTGAAAGGTGACCTCGTATTAATGACATATTTTTTCATATGATTCTATATAGTCAATCACAATTTTCACAGAAGAAAATAAAAAGTACATCTCTCTGACTCAAAATATCTAAGAACTCAGTTGAATTCTGTGCTTTGTCTTTACTGACATCACTTGCTCCATTACAAACCTACTTAAGAGTATAAAGCATTCCAAAGACATTAGTAGGACACTACACTGAACATAACGTGTCTTCCACTCCTTAACTCGCTTATATCTATGAAACCTAAAGTACAAGAAAAGTTTTTTAAAATCAGCTCATAGTTTTTGGGCTTGCTTTCATTTGGTAAGTTTTAATCTACTGTTGATTACTAAAATTTACTCATATTGTGAATATACGAGTTTCCTGCTAGCTGTCTGCCCATTCCTTTAACTGAAATGACAAAATCTAGTGCAAAAATGAGATTTACATGGCTTGCCTGATTTTAACATATATCTACCTGAAGGATGCATGTCTCAGTCTGTTTTGCATAAAAGCAGTGAGGCTATCAGACAGCATTCCAGATTACTGCTATATTCACTTCTGTATAATGGTTATATCTCTGGAAGCTTATACTAAATTTTATAGTAATTTTTTTGTAGTGTGTAGTAATGGTATTTTTACCATGGATACAAGGACAGCATAGAGGCGGTGTAATTGTCAAAATCATTGAAAGAGCAGCCACAGTTAGAAGCGTAGCTAAAAGCAGCTGTTGCTGTGTGTCTGAGCTGCAGATGGGTCATGTTTGTAGCTGATGCTCTGTTGAGCTTTAATGTATCTTCTTTCTTGGCCCATTTACTCTGAATTAAAAGCATAAACATACTCAAGGCAAGGATTTTGATGCTTTGCTAGGAGTCAAATTAGGTACTAGACTGGGATGTACCAGTTTCAAAATGTTTTATACATTTAACAGTTTCTTTTAGGTTTTCAAGTTATGCGATATATCCTCTGTGTCATACATAGATGTCATCTATGAATCTTTTCTTTAGAAATCTTCTGAACCACCCATTTGACATCAGATCAAGTATTAAAATCTAAAGTCTTCAAAGTTTTGGCTTTTTAGATAAAATTTTGTTGTTAGTCCAGAGGATGAAATTATAGAAGGGAACAGTTAATTATCTTTTCCTGGTGTTCGGGTTCCTGGGAATACTTTACGAATCATTTGCTTATAGTTGCTAAATAGAGTTGCTGAAGATACACCATGAAAAGCACTAGAAAAATCCAAACCACAGAATTCATGAAGCTATAAAGGACACAGCTAAAGATCTCTTCGGATTAAAGGCAAATAAGAACTCTGCTATGATCTCAACTTAACTGCTGTCCTCATGTGATTAACAGCTAAACCTTTCATTTGGCAAAACATGCCTGTATGTTTGTATAATCATTGAAATAGAGTTCTGTGTGACTGTTTCTGAAACTTGTAATGCTTCTTTATCACTAGAATTAATTTCACCTGGAGTACAGACTTTATATATTTTAATGCAGGCAAGCGAGTGTTGTTTCTTCTTGACATGCAGTTCATCATCTGCTCTGGCTCTGACCATAATGAAGTCTCCCATCATAAAGTAGCATGATAGCAGCATAAATATAATGTAAAACCAGCATGATTTAACAGCATGAATCAGCAGTGGACTGTTATGGCTTTCCAAATCTGTACTGCACTTTGCTATCTCAACAGAATGTTAGGAAAGTAAATGAGGTAGCATTAGGGTTGGAGTGGTTCCAGTCCTCATAAGTAGCCTGACTTCATGGTTCGCTGGGGCTGCAAGGATGCTGCCTTGTCCTATTTCAGTCTTGCTGAGCGTGTCATCATTTCCCTTGTGGCACCATAGTCTCTTAACAATCAGTGATATGATGTAGGGCATGAATGTGAAACTGTAATGAAAGAATTTGACACTTTATTACCTTTATTTATGTTTACTTTACTTTCCAGAATGAAATGGACTCCAGGTAAAATTATGTTGGATATTTGTAGCTATTTGGATACTCTTAGATATTTATCTTAGCTTCCATTAAGATTTTGAATACTCAGTTAATTTTGTTACTGTATCTACCACGTAGAGCTTGTAAGAACTCTTTTTAGTGATGGATTTATCTTCCTGGGTAGGCATTGTTGTGCACTTGAGAGTGCTATCCAAAGGCTTTTCCTAATGTTCAGGAAGACTGTAAATAGGGAATCTCCAAGGTATCAAAGGATGATGCTGTAAAGTGACACTAGTTTTCTAGTGATTGCAGTGTGTCAAGCTAATGATAATAATAAGACTTATTAATATAGTTTGCAAAAATAGTTTTATCTTTATTTTCTTTTATCGATTTTAATGGCAAGCTTGTAAAATGTCAATTCTTCGTGTCTGTTACAGTTTTTATTTCTCTATCTCATAAGACTCTGTGACAAGAAAATAATACTATGTTCATGAAGATAATAAAGATATAGTTTTAATTAGGCATTAAGTTCTATCATTTTATACAGTATTTTTCTAATATTTATTATTTATCTAGTTGTATATCTAGTTTTCTCACTATCAGTAAAGAAGAACATATGAAACTTTTTTTTCCACAGTGTCATTTCTAACAGCTTCATTTCTATCTTTATTCCCGAAAAGTGAATCTACAGTAGGTAACAGACAAGGCAGTGAAACTGGACTTTATTCCTTGGTGATATTATGTGTTTGGTTGATAGATGTAAATGTAGAAGAAAATGTTTTTATACTGTGATTTTTTTTTTGTCACTTTGAAATAGCATTTAACAGTATCAACAGAAACGTATTGTGATGTCCTATCAGGAAAACTAAAAAAAAAAAAAATAAATTTATTTGATTAATGGTGTTCAGTAGGAGGTTTTTCTAGTGAGCTTCTGTGGGAGTCAGTAATTGGCATGATGCTATTCAGCGTTTCTGCTAACACAACAGAGGATAATAAAAATCTTTGGATGACACAGATTTACCATTCTGATGAAGTGAGGAGAACAGAGCAGTTAAATAAACCAATCTTGAATCACTTGTTCAGTTGACCTCTTCAGGCAAGCTGTATTTTGATTTAGTCAAATGAAAAAAATTTGCCAATACAGGATAAGTATAATAAGTCATGTCTCTGGAGTGTGAGACTGTATCCTGGGTTACATGACTCCTGAAGAGATCCTCAGGGGCATTTCTGACAGCTATCTCATTATGAGCTCCCAGAATGATGCTGGCACATGGGAGTAATTGGATCCTTAAATTAATGAACATAAGAACTTGTTTTGCCTTTTGGTGGGGTTTTTTTTGGTAATGTTGCATCAAGTTCTGATATCTGAGATCAGAGGCGTAGAGAAGGCTCAGAGAGGAAGTGCTCGAAAGTGTTCAAAATATTTAATTTGTCATAAAGATAGCCAATAGGTGATTTGATTGATATATATGAGAAATTTGATAGGAGAAGAATCTTAAGACAGTAACAAAATAAGTAATGAATTTCTGGAGCTCTTAAGGGTTTCAAATGAAAGTTTTCCCTGAAAAAAAAAAAAGTTTTAGGTTTAGTTTCTATTATCTACACAAGAGGTCATACCAGGATAAGTAATGATCTTTCCTGGCTTTGACACCTATGACTCTAGGAATCAGCCCAAAATTTCTGTTTTGTATCTGACACATAATACTCCCACTAACATATATGGTTGCTGTTGTATATAGATACAGAAAACATCTGAATTTCTCTGATTTTTTTAAACAATTACACAATTAATTTGCCTTAGAGTACAGTTTCGAAATTTCAGTCATGATTTCTGAAATGTGTAATGTTTTTGCCCTCACATAATAACCTCTTAAACATTTTGATACGTAGTATTTTTTAGGTATCCTTACTGACTAAGAAGCACACAGTGTTAGAACCACATTGCATTATAAGATATAACATAACTGAAGTCTAGAAACAAGTTCATTTTGTTTTGCCAGTAAGTTGTGTCCTTTCTTATCTTGGAAGCCTATGTGAAATATCAGGAAATATCTGTATGTTTTCTGTTCAGAGCTTTACAGCTGTAAGGATGCTGAGACCAAGCCCCATTCAGGTCCAGCAATGTGTTTTGCAGGCTGGAAGGAACACCTGGCACAATTGGGTCCCCTCTCATCTGCAGTGTTTGGTCTGAGTCCTGCTAAAGGAGGGGAAGGCTGTAATGCAGGTTGTGTATAATCTGGAGAGATTGCCTGTAAGCCTTGCTTTATGGCTTGTATTTTGCAGAGGTGCTGTTACTATCCAAGTTATAAATCAAATCTTCCACACAATGAAAATCTTAAGTTTATTGTCTTATAAGTTTCCAGAAAAAAGCACTTTCTGATTAGTATAAGGTATTTTTCTGTTATCAACACAAGTTTTTATTTATTTTCAGCAAAAACCACAAAGGAATCTCTGTGTTTTCTCCATTTCAATATAAAAAGGATTTTCATGAACAAAGGAAAAACTGTTGTTCTTCCCGAGCAATTCAAGTGACCTGCTAGATTAAATGCACTGGTAGGGCTTCCATTTATTTAGTAATTCACAGCTGTCACTGGAGATATCTCTCTACAAAGAAAACTGTTTTCTTTCCATGTTTATTTCTTCAGCAGAAACTGCTGCGTAACAGTGTCAATTATTGGCCTTATCAGTGTGTAACCCTGGAGAAGACTAAAATCACAGAAGCCTGTACACTTGACTACCAAACTCAATCAAAACTACTGATAAGGGAATGAAGAGAAACTAAAAGCTTTTGGAGTATGAGCTGAATAATAGGATGAAGTGACATATGCCTTTCTTTGAGACAAGCAGATGGGGTAGTATTAATTTTCTTTCTTTCTTTCAATCTTCTGTTCTCTCCTATGGTTTCCTAAATGCTGGTGCATGTAGATTTTGCTGTCTTACAACTAAATTGTCTCATTGCAACTGCAAGACAGTAAAAATAACAAGAATTAAAATGTCTATTGTTTTGTCATCTATTTGCAAACAAATTGGATTTAAAATTCTTCGAGAAATGCCATTATAGTAGATTTACTATTGCCATCGTAGCCTCCTAGTTAGCTCTTTCAGTTGCCATAAAGATCTTTACACATGACAACTCATCTACTCTCTGTAGTGTTTTTTGCATTAGACATCCCTTTGCAAATATAGTAAGAGCACCAGTTTATCCCATCCTAATTTGTTTTCTGCACAATAGCATTTGTTTGCTGTTGGCTGAGTGAATGGCAAATGGCATTCAATCCTCAGGAACAGATTCTCCAAAGCTTTGTGTTAATTTTTTTCCATCACAATTCTTACTCATGCGCTTAGTTTCAGGTGCTGATCTGCATAGGACAGCAGATTAAACAGGGACATCAGAAATCCTTACTATCTGTTGTTCTCTACCACATCCTTTTTTAAAGCTTACTGTCCCTGAGAAAAGATGACAGAGCAGAGCACAGAGCTGCCTCTGAATTGCCAGCTCACAGGCAAGCCTATTAAAGCAAACTGAAATTGCCGCCAGTAATATGCATCTGAAAGTTGTATTTCATGTAGCTGATGTCTTTGTTCTCTTCTGTGAGGAAAGGCTGTATCTTCCAAGCTGTGCTGGAGTTTTCTCTCTTGGAGATGATCGTGATAGATACACGGATTCCTCCTCTCATCTGCCTGCTAAGGAACAAATGAAAGATGCAGTCACTGTGGGCAAACGAACCCATAAGCACTTATACCACATAATGCACTATTGAAGTATTTTTGCATTAGAAATGTTGTTACAGTTTTGGTCAAACCCTTAAACACCTTTTGGCCATGTTCATTTATTTAAACAAAATGTCATTTTATTCACAAGGTATGATTTTATAAAAGAAATAATTTTGTCAAAAGCCCAGTTCTCCAAAGAAAATCAATTTGGGTATAATGTTTTCCTTAAGACCTGTTTGGTTTATGTGTGGTTTTGAGTCTTTAGTTAAACATTCGGAGAGATTTTTTGAGGCTTTTCTCTGAATCTGTGAAGTCTACAAAACCACAAACCTTTTCTTAATGTAATTTATTTTTTTGCAAAACTGTATGGGCGAGAGAGGCCTACACCTGGGAGAAATACTGCAAGCTGTTATTAGTATTTACTTTATATAATACTAGTTTCTGTTGCATGGTAAAACGTTTATTATGAAAACAAAAAAAATTCTCTCTTCATATTGATTTCTCATGTTTTTCCTAAGACTTGTCCTTACATAGTGGAAAATGAAGGATTTTGACTTGCTTGACCTTTGCTGACCAGTCTAGAGCTGCTTTGCAATTGTCAGCGTGCTCCTATGCCAAGCCATTCTGTTGGGTATTGATGGTGTGACAGGAGGACACTGCTTTCAACCGTCAGAATTTTGTGAAGTTTTGGGGTGTAAACTTGATTATTTCCTTACATGTGTGAACTAGAATTACCAAGAAGAGGAACTCTCAGCCTAAGTGCGTTTAGGACTTAATTCTTGGGAATCTTAAAAATCAGCATTTGGAAAAGATTAACCCAGCTCATTGTCA
>NW_010182047.1:76704-120220 GCF_000695765.1 Mesitornis unicolor
CTGAACTGGAAAAACACTCCGTTTTGCTCTTGTTTTTGTGTTTGCAGGCTGTTCCTTTGTAGATAAGCAAAGAATAAATCCTGCATTCAGCTGTTGGTTTGAAAGCTTGTATTTTCCATGAAAGTTGAGGTGTTCATCATCTTATATAGAAATTTGATCTCAAATTCTGGTTGGCCAAAGCTGAAGTTGTATGTTTGTAGTGATAATTAAGAAAGGCATGTAAATATTATATAAGTAAAATGTGTTAGTATTTTAATTGTCTTAGAATCCTAGGGTCTTAGGATATTTGTAGGTACCTTAGGGCTTTCATGTACTCCATTTAGAATTATAGTTTTTCCATGATCCCAGTAATAAACTTATTGTCTATATGCTTTTGAAAAATTCCGTGTCTCTGGGATTTGCGTGAGAATTGTGTGTTTGGGTTTTATGTAGTCTCTTCAGAATTGCGTATAATAGCAACAACAGTAGACTGAGAAATTAAGAACTTGCCTAGTAGAGAGTATTGAAAGAATGTGGCTTATTTAACCTTGTAAAACAAAGCTTGAGAGGGGGTATGTTTACTCTTCTAGAATGCATTTGGATTCCATTGTAATGGGGTAACGATTTAAGTCATGACATAATTTTGGTGAAAGATCAAAAGTATATGAATTGTTCCCCTTTGATTTGTAAACCATTAGATAAAGTGAAGCACCTTCTATATAAAATACCAGGAGGTAGAGATCAGTGTATATTTTCTAAGAAAGGTTGATAAATTTGTTATTGTGTGATGTAGTAAGACTAATTCGGGTTTGGGTTTCTTCTTGTCCCCGAACAGAGTTTGAAAGATGTCTTGAGTACAGTTGTTAATCATGTTTCTTGTGTAGTGTATATAGTGTATATACTGTTTTAGACGTTTTTCTTTCCTTATAATGTATAACTGAATTATATTGTGTTAATTTAAATTAATTATTCAGTCTGTCTGTGTGGAAGCACTTTTGGAACTTCTCTGCAACCGATGCCTCATTTCTTCTGAGAGGTACAGAAATATATTTTCATATACTTTTCTCTTAAGGCATCAAGGAATGGACAGTGAGTTGGGGGGGCTGGTGTTGTTTTTTATGTTGAGAGAACCTGTGCAGCTTGGATGATCCCCATCTTGTGCTCTTGTGCCTGTGTGTTTTTCTCACCAAGGAATCTTAAGCAATTTCTTGATGTGAACGGTGGTCTCCTCAGCGCTGAAGGGGCCTTTGGATTAGTTGTTACTGATTTTGTGAGGCTTCTCCAGTTAATCAGGAAATTTTCAGTTATCATATTCCCTGACAATGTAGACACATGGGACTTTTGGCAGGTTCTTTGTCTGTCCTTTACTTTAACTGTGATATCTTCATGAAGGTGATTTGTTTCTTCTCTTCCACCACCAAGTTGGTGGTTTTCTTATTAATGCCTTAACTCTCCTGGAGGTGCACAGATTTTTCATGGATTTTGACATGGCAAGTGTGGAACTATTGTTTATTATTCAGAACAAAACATCTGTTTATGGCTTCATGTGGTGTGGGTGATTGAACAAAGTAATAGAAATGACCACTTTGAGTTCTGTGTTCCTAGGATACTGACAGTATTTCATTTGAATTATGTTTAGGGATCTTTTTAGTTCTAAAAAGAAACTAGTTAAGTAGCTACTGCACTGTAACATATTTATGAAATGTAAGAATTGGGTATCTGGGACAGTACTACTTAAGTTATATATACAGGCAGTTTTGCATCAGCAATCCTTAATAAATGTTTTCTCTTAAAAGAAGGTGAGATTTTACTCTGAACAATTTACAATGCAAAATACCTTTTTGTCAAAACACGCAAATTGCTCTAAGTCTGAAATATATAACATTTTTATACACTCTTGTTCCTGTGGTTCATTATATTCAATTAGTATTTTATTATTTTCTTTCTTCTTTTTTGCTGAGCTTTTAGCTATTCATACTACAGTGTTAAAATTTAAAAGTCATTGTAGAGAAGGAAATATGTGTGAATATGGAGCTGTGCAAACTGTTCCACTTAAAATACATTGCCAAATTAAGGCAATGCAAATTAAGGTCAAGAAAATCAGACCAAGAAGAGTGGATAGCATATGGACTTTACAGAGAGGCAGAATTATAAATTTTCTGTTGAAGTCTGCTGTGCAAATATTTTGATCTTGCCTGACTACAGAAAAAAATGATAGAATATAGTAGATTACTCATTGGCAATTCATTTCAAAAATTACATTCTGCCATGGTATACTTGATTGGTACCATAGGTCCTATGTTTGGATGGGGCTTGTTTGGATTTTTTTTTTATTAATAGGTCGAACTCTGGTCTTCATTACTTTTTATACTATGGATATTTGCATCTGTTTTCCTTTATTTGCTGCTTTCTGCATAGAGCTAGTAGTAAATTATACACTTGAGCTTTTTTAAATTGTTTATTTGGTATGATTAATATTGTAGTGCATAAGAAGTACACTGAAGTATCTCCTAATAGAATCATAGAATCATTTAGGTTGGAAAAGAGCTTTAAGATCATTGAGTCCAACCGTTAACCTAGTACTGCCAAGGCCACCACAAAACTATGTCCCTAAATGCCACATCTACACATCTTGTAAATACCTCCAGGGATGGTGACTCCACCACTTCCCTGGGCAGCCTGTTCCAATGCCTCATAACCCTTTCAATGAAGAAATTTTTCCTAATATCCAATCTAAACCTCCCCTGGTGCAACTTGAGGCCATTTCCTCTTGTCCTATCACTTGTACTTGGGAGAAGAGACCAATCCCCACCACACTACAACCTCCTTTCAGGTAGTTGTAGAGAGCGATGTGGTCTCCCCTCAGCCTCCTTTTCTCCAACACTCCCCAGCTCCCTCAGCCACTTCTTATAAGACTGGTGCTGCAGACCCCTCACCAGATTCGTTGCCATTCTCTGGACGCGCTCCAGTGCCTTAATTACTTTCTTGTAGTGACGGGCCCAAAACTGAACACGGTGTTTGAGGTGTGGCCTCACCAGTGCTGAGTACAGAGGGATGATCACTTCCCTGCTCCTGCTGGCCACACTGTTCCTGGTACAAGCCAGGATGTCGTTGGCCACCTGAGCACACTGCTGGCTTGTGTTCATTTGGCTGTTGACCAACACCCCCAGATCCTTTTCTTCCTAGCAGCTCTCCAGCCACTCCTCCCCAGGCCTGTAGCGCTGCATGGGGTTGTTGTGACCCAAGTGCAGGACTCAGCACTTGGCGTTGTTGAACCTCATACAAGTGGCCTCGACCCATTGATTCAGCCTATCCAGATCCCTGAGCTTGTAGATAATATGTAGATAGTAAGTGTCTTTAAGAAAAAAAAACTAACATGCAAATTAGTTTCCTGTTTTAAGATTTAGGGATGGGAATTGCTTGTGATTTTGTTTTTTGTTTTCAGTTAAGAACAAGGACAAAAAGGCTATCTACAATATCGACTAAGATGTGGTCCTTTAATGTACATTTTTAACATATCAATTTATATATTTTCATACCTGTGTAAATGAAGATGTAAATCTTCTCTTCATCTGAGTATGGCTTCTCTGACACAATTCTTTAGAACTGCATATTTTATGATTAGCAATTAAGGTTGTTAATGACTTGCGTAAGAGATCTATACTGGATGAAACAGGACTTTAATTGCTGTTTTAGTGTTTTTAATATGCTGAGTCCAGGAATCTTTTTCAGTAGTCATGAAAAGAAAAACTTGAAAGGGAAATGATAAGACCATCAACTTCTCATAAGCTTTAATTTTCGGAATGTTAAGGTGTGTTTCTATGAAGTTCTTATTAGGAATATGAAATTAATTATAAGAATAGCATACTTCTGTGTGTTTTCAGAAGGTTGATAGATTATTCAGTTGAAATGAAGAATAAAAAAATGTATATTTGAATCAAAGGATATATATATGAGATATATTTATATCAAAGACTAGAAAATATGTATTTGTTGAGAGTCAGTATGCATTCCAATTGCTGAATGTGAGCTGATAGCAGGAGAAATTAACCTTTAACCTATTTAGATAATTTTTTTAAGTATCCATTTTAAGATGCAACTAGTCTAGTTAGAGCTCTGAATAACTTTTTTGTCTGTAGTTAGTTTCATACTGTTCCAAGTTCTGTATGCTGTGATCTGTTGGTTAAGATGTCATGGTGTATGCAAGAAAGGCTATTGTTTAATAGGTAATTCTTTGGAAAGAACTAGTAATTCTTTCAAGAAATTCTAGGTGTGTAATTCAGGCAATAAGCAATAAAAAAGTGCAAAAAAAAATTAGCACTGAAGTTGTGAAGTTGAAAGTTCACTACTTCAGCAAATATTGGGATTTTTTTGTTGGTTGGCTTTTTCCTCTAAACTTTCACATTCAAAGCGTCAGTTTTTGAATTACGCTGATTTATGACTTGCCAAGAACATCTGTCTCCTAAATCCTTCAGACTGTGTCCAGTGCAGGCTTAAATGCTACCACTTAGATAAACCAGTGTTTCTGGTTATCGAAGTTTAGGTTAGGTTCACCCATAATCTTTGAAATGATGAGAACAAGGAGGTCATTATTGCATCCAGTATCCAAACCAGACTGTTTTGTGCTATCTCAGCTCTCGCTGCCTGCCCTGTGTGCACTGTGGCCTGCAGCCTGCCCCGCTCAGGAAGCAACACAGGAGATCAGCTGTACCCGTGAAGGATCCAGGCCCACTTATGCCTCTTAACCTGTATCTGCAGCAGATATTTCTTAAGCTGCAATAGATGACCTATTCCTACTCTCTCTTTAATATTAAATTTTGACATTTTAATTTTCTCAATTCCAGCTGTGCCCGATGGGAAAGAAATGTTTTCTCTGACTCTGAGACATAGGTAATTAATAAGATGCACAGCACTCCAGAAATACAGGTCATTATTTGCAACTCCATGTAGCAGGTTAGGACAGCTGAAGAAATAAGAAGTGGCAGCAGCGTAGGGAATATTGCTGAGTGCATTGAAAGGGGAAAAACAGTACTCAAGAAAGAAAAGAGAACTTGTCTCAGAGCTAGAGCCCTACTTATTTGGTGCATTACATATCAATGTGAGGGGCAGAGAGAAGGGAAAAGTAGCTCTAAGGCATCTGACAGGGTCAGCAGGGCTCAGCAGTGTGCGCTGCACCCGTGCTTTCATGTTACCAGCCAGGGCGTTTGCTGCTGCTTTGATACGGGCTGAAGAGGGAGGGTTTGGATTGAGCCTGACTGAGTCCCAAAGCAGTGGGTATCTTCATCCTAAGTATTTGGGAAGAGGAATAGAGGTTAGCATCGTGCAGCACGTCACCCACCCAGCCACTGCAGCTGTTACAGGGTCTCAGATCTGGCACATGTCTGTCTGCTTCGCTGTGCAGCACCATGCACAGACCGAGTCCCCGGATGGGATGCCTGCATGGTACTGGCACCTCTGCCACCCTTTCCTTCACACTTGACAATCCCAGATATGAGCAACTGAAAAAGACTGTTGTGAGGGAAATGGGAATTAAATCATTCCTGTATTAAGTATTTCTTTTACCTCTGTAGTGGTTACGTCTGGTTGGAAAAAAATTTTTTACTTGTCGTCCAGTTCTGTCTCTGACACCACATTATAAATTTCCCATAAAAATATTAAGATTTTCATAAAACCATTTAGAATTCTTTGAATGTACGCATATGGTTTATTTCTGTTTTATAATATCTAAAAAGATAAATGGTCATTTTATCTGGCAATAATTGGTTTCCTCCTTAGCTTGCCTCAATAATTCCTCTCAATAAATTTTAGTTGTATTGCACTTCATTAGATCTTTAAAAGTAAGTGTTATGTTCTCAAATTCCAAGTGCAAGTTTTCAAAGTACAAATAACTCTCATAAAGAAGCCATTTAATCAAATTGCCAGCATAAATTTTGCAGTGTTTTATGTGCGTGTAATGTGTAACAGATACAGCTCTTGTTCAAAATATAGCTGTTAGCAATTTCTTATTAAATAATGAAAGATTATATATAAAGTTAATTTACCTTCCACTTAGTTACATGCAGTCCTAAAGTATAATACTGAAAAGTTCATGATCATAAAATATAGTAAGATTGCACGTTCTGCCTATCAGTACAAAATAGAGCTGTGGTAGACCAGAAGTACTCAGACCATAATTATATTGCAGTTTGCAGCAGGAAGGATTAACAAGTCTTTTAGAAAAATACTGTATTTTAGGACTGCCTTTATTTGTTAAATTAAGAGACCAGTACTCAGTTTTGACATTAAAAACTAACTCTATTAATTTCCTCAGTATGTTCAAGTTTGATTTTAACTTCAGTTATTACCATTTTTTTATTAGCTGGAAATAAAAACACTATTCTATTACAAGTTTTTATGTTCTGCTAAGTTGCTTCTGTTAAAAAAAAAACTTGCAGTTGAACTCTGTCACTGATTCACCCAAACAAAAAAGTCTGAGCGAGTTTTTAATGTAAATAAATTGCTTTGATTATCACAGAAGAGGCCGTTGTGCTTTACTCATTAGAGTAACGTTTTTATGTTTTAATAACTATCAATGTGTTATTTGTTTTATACTTGGTTTTGATGTTCCTTCTTTCAAGATCCACGTATGGAGTCAGTAGGGGTGACAATAAATAGCATAGCAACCACAGATAGCCATTACCCAATAAGCAGTGTTATTGCCAAATCTTACACTAAAACCTGTATTCATTAAATGAATTATAGTGGACTTCATACTATAAGGGGATTTGCTAATGACCCAGATTTCAAAACATCATAAAATTTGCTTTCATTTGTTTCTGGGTTTGGAGGTTTTTTGATAGTTTTAATGGGCTGAGATTTCATCAGATTAAAATCTCAGTGAGGAGAAAGAGATTGATCACTTTGCAAAAATTATTAAAAATATGTTTTGTGAAATTTTATTAGTATTCAGTTTTGATTTAGTTTACAAGGAACAGATCTTGACCATTTTGGAAATCATCTTCATTTTGAGATACATATCTGATAGTCTGGTACTTTTTTTATAGATGTATGTATTGGGTTTTGTATGATAAGAATTTTTTTCCCAAGAATGATTTTGCATCTGACAACAGCCATTGTTTAACAGGCAGTATTACTCCCAGATCTTACTGCTGTGGCATTTAAAACATACTTCTCATACTTTTACTTTTCATACTTCTAAAGGTACTTCTTGCAGCAAAAAACCTGCAGCAAGTTTACAGCTGTCTTGTCTTAATTACATGGTGAATAGGATAGTTCTAGAATACATATTAATTTATCTGAGGAAAATGACATTTTGAAGGCATATGTGCTTTAAAAGTACATTTTACACAGCTGTTGGTGTTTAAACATACTTTATATATTGTAGCATAGTTGAGCATGCTATATAAAGTGTTTTAGCATATTTTAGCATATCTTACAAAAACACATATGTAACATACCTTGTAAATCCAAATGCACTTAAAGTAGTGGAAATATGATGAGTGAAATTTTATAAAAGAGTTTGGTATCAAGAATGTTGAATTTCAAATGTGCTGAATAATTATTTCAGAATTTTGGTTTAAATACATTAACGTAAACTAGAAATCTCTTACAAAGGATATTGAATACTTTATACTTAGATCTTCTGCCGTACTAAAACATCAGTTTGGTATATAGATTTTTAATTTATTCATAGTATCACTCAGTGATGCTGCTACACAAGCGCCTTGTATAATTTCATTCTAAATAGAAAAATACATCCTTCTACTTGTTAGGAAACACACCTTTATTGATTTCTAAAGTAGACCGGATGAGTTAATAAGTTTAGCAGGTTTTTTTGTGCTTTTGGATTTTGTTTCTAATTAAGTCCGTATCCTTTAAAAATATAAAATACTGGGAAATTTCAGTGTGGAATGGAGGTCCACAGTGCAACCCACTGCTGAAAGCCAGGCTGGTGTCAGAGCTGGAGCAGCTTCCTCAGGGGCTTCTGCTGGTGGGTTGTGAAAATCGCTGTGAATAGATCTTGTGGTGTCCCTGTAAGCTGCTCAAGTGCCTCATTGCAAAGGGCTTTTTTCTTATGACAGCTTTGTTTCAACTTGCTATTGTTGCCTCCTGGCCCTTCTGTCTTCTTTGTAGCCCTCACCATACATAGTTTAAAACTGCTCTTATATCCTACCTTAGCCTTCTCTCAGTTAAAAAAATCCTCCCATTTCCTCACACTCTCCTGGTATAACATCTGCTGCAGCCCTGTAACCTTGTTATTGGCCCAGTGCTAGAATATTTTCACTTTTTCTTGTATTTGGTGGAGGGGAGGAGCAAATCTACGTGGTAGCTTGATCCTCCTCTGCTGTGTGAGGAGAGACTTGTGGTTTCTCAGAGCAGACTTGGTCAGTCAGGACTGCGACAGGAAAGGAATCAGACTGTTACTTTCTTCCCTACCATGTTCAGGTTTTTGCCACTTTGAAAATACTCTTATTTTTCTTTAAATTTTAAGCAGAGGTAAAAGTAAACACAGATTAATTTGTTGGGGGGATAGGAGGGAGAGTTATGTTGTTTGTTTAATTTAACAAAGTTATTCCGTAGGTGAGGAATTAACTGCTAGTTGTGTGTACCTCAGATACCTGTGACTCTTCCCAGTGAGGATGAAACCTGCCACTGCTTGAATGACAAGGGGGAAGGGAGGTTGGAAATGCCTTTCCACAGAGTGGCATGAGAGGACAAATGGCCTGTATAGACCGAAGTGAAGTTGTGCCGGCAGGCGCGGCCATGCCGCTAGGCCCCAGCACAAGAGATCAATATGGCCATTCAGAACAGTAAGAGTCCAATGAAACTGGGTCACTCTATTCACCAAATGCAAAGGGTGTAATTTTGAGTATATTTGTTGTGGGTGCAGCCAAAATATAAACAAAGGTTGGACTGGGATCTTGGAAACCCCAGCTCTGATGATGATCTCCAAGCTGCCCTGATTCCTCAGCCAGGTGACATCACAATATCATTTCAATTGAGCATGAAATAAAATTCTTGCAGGAATATTTTACAAATATTGCTTTTCAGACTCAGCTTTCCTGTTCTGAAATATACCAGGCAGTTTATCATCAATGAGTTTTTTTATTGTAAATATTAATTCAAGTTCATGATACATCGCATTTCAGTGTGTCTCATATTTTAATTCTGAATGTGGATAAGAAAATTAATTTAAGCAGTTAGCGTGGATGCATGATTTGCACATTGATTCTAGTCTTTCCTGCTTTTTCTGTTGGAGAAAAAAATAAGAACAATAATTAAAAATAAATTAACAGCCTTGAGTCACTTGTAGTCATCTTTGCTTTTTGTAAGTGTAAAATGCTAAATTGAGCAGTTTTAGAAAAACTTGTCATGTGATCTTGTAAAAATTAAGTAGCATATGTTTGTACATTTCTTCAAATCCAGACTGATTTTGGAGTTTCTTTAGGGTTTTGCTTTGTTTTTGTTGTTTTGTTATTTTCAAAGAATGTTCCATATTCAGACAGCAACAAGTGCAGCATGATTTTCTTTAGCAAAATTTTCTTTAGTAGGGTTTTTGCCAAGTTCTACTTTATTTTTAACAAAATGTAAGTTTTATTTCTATCTGAGCCAGTTTTGAAGCTCTTTAATGGATCACAGGAAAATAAGATTTATCTTTAGAAAGTGACTCAACTATTGTGTCTTTGGCCAGTTACTTCACTTGGATTTGTAACACATATTCACGAGTGAGTACCAGTCTTAGGCTTTGATGAGCAGTTAATGAATGAGTCTTTTCCCTCGGTAACAGTGACAAAATGCCCACTCAAACAGAAATGGACTTGGATAGCCAATGGATTACTTTGCCATTTATTTCTATAGTTGATTCTGATGAAAATTATTAGTAACTTTGCAGTTAATCATAGAATTATTAAACTAGATCTTCATCAGTAATCCTATTTCAGATTTGAGGTGCACGTTAAGTTTCATGTAGTATGGATATTGAAGATGTGGTCTTTGCATGTTCAGTGAAGAGGGCAAGGTTGAATGGTTTGAGTTTTCCAGCCTTTAGCCTGGAGCTCCTGATTTCTCTTGCTGTTGTGCTGTCTCCTGGGAGTAAAATGATGTGCTTTGTCTGATGTTCCATGGATCATCTCCAAACAAACCTTTAATGCTGTAAATTTATTTTAGAAAATGTGTTTTTTTCTGTAAGATAATATACCTTGAGTGCTTTGGAAAGGTGAGTGTAACAAAATTAATATGAGTAACTGTTATTTTACTTTCTTTTTAAACCATGGAGCAGTCAGATGTTTGTAAAAGTGACTGCTGTGTAGAGGGTTTCAAGACAATAAACTACATTTTTGTAATCTTTTTCTGATATGCAAATCCAGTATGATAACCTTATTGTCAAAACCAAGTATGTAAGCAGAATGCATTGATCTACAAGTATTGTCTATGTTTCACAAATGTGTAGCAACATTTTCTGATTTGAAAACCATGTACAGTTGCCACAGAAACAATCAGTGTAGTGGACCAAATGTTTGGCCAGCACAGACTCCTGCTTTCTGATCTCATGCTGAAACAGTTTAGCTTGTGTTCACTTGCTGTAGAATAGCTTAATAGTACCTTCTGTACAGATAGGTGTGGATTGCAACATCCCATTAGGTGATGTGCTACACAGCACAAGTGCTGAGGTTTGCTAGAAGACTCACGGTTCTCCAGTGGCTGGATGATTTTGGTTTAGGCCAAATTTATTTGAACAAAGAAAACCCAAAACACTGCTCAAGAAATGTGAGTAATTTGTACCAGTTTGCAATGGAAGTCTGACCCAGCAGAGTCTTGGCACTTCAAACAAAAGAGCTAATTTCACAAAACTCGCTGAATTAACTGCTGTGTCTTAGAGCTAGTTGAAAGTTACTTTTGTAAAAGGAAGAAACCATCTTTCATGGAGGTAGGCATTTATCATCCCTTCACACCACCTTCTCATTTTGCACTGCTAATTTAATAATTACAGTTATCAATATAACTGTCAAATAAGTGCAGAGAATTTTTTTTAAAAAGTGAGATTTGGGCAGTTG
Source organism: Mesitornis unicolor (assembly GCF_000695765.1). Lineage (NCBI taxonomy): Eukaryota > Metazoa > Chordata > Aves > Mesitornithiformes > Mesitornithidae > Mesitornis > Mesitornis unicolor. The sequence continues at coordinate 87,738 of NW_010182047.1, forward strand.
TATAACACTTTATTAAAATGTGCTCTCTCAAGTGTGATAGAGACATTCTCATGCTAACTCTTTTGTATTACTGCTTATTTGTAATTAACTATATAGTACTGCTCAATTACCATCCCTTCTTGCTTTGTATTAGAAGAGCCAATATAGCAAGACCATGAAATAGATTAAGTCAAAGTAATTTTCTCTCACACGCACAAAAAAATCATTTCATGTTCACTTTTTCTCCTTGCTGTTTCCTGAAGTCACTGAATCCTTGCTAAGGACTCCTGCAGTCATATTACATGAAAGCAGGTGCAGAGATGGGAGAAGGAGGAACAAGAAAAATCAGACTTTTATGAAGAAGAAGAATTTCGCTGTGTACTTATACATGATATTGCAGGATTCTGATTTATACCAGAATAATGGCTGTGGGTTTAATTGCATTTCTGCTTACTTATTCCTGCTCTTTAGAATAAACCTTAACATATTAATGCAAAAGCATACATATGCACATGCTCACAAATATATGCACATATACAAAATGTGCACAAATACACATAAAAATAGAGCACTTAGGAGATACAAGCAGGGTTAACATCATAAAATTCCACTTTCAGTTTGTTGTGATATAACTTATCCAAAAACTTCCCTTTTGCTGCTTTGCCACATCTTAAATTTTAAGGAATTTTTTTGTCAAAGCAGTCAGAAGCATGAGACAAGGCATCTCCAGGTGATCTTTTGTTTGAAAAGTTTGAAGCATTAATTTAGTAGTTGGCCTAGAGAATCTTTTTCATCAAGTCTGAGTATTTCGGGTGTTTGTTTGTTTTGATCCTGTGCATCCCAGTTCAGTGTAGAGCTACAATCCTGGGGTTTTGGCCAACAGAAGATTGGGCATATTTGCTCATACCATGTTGCTACAATAAAATGTTTGCCCTGCAAAAGCAGGAATCCATATTTTAGTACCTTTTCAAATTCAATTAAAATCATCATTTGAAACTGCTTTTATTGATTATTTTTATTGCTATGTAATTAAATTTGAAAGAAATGAAACTGTTGTTTGCTGTACTATATACAAGGCACACCTAGAGAGGAGCAGCACCAGAAGTAGTCAGATATTCATTATGCTTGCATGTGAAAACAGTAGGGAAGAGAATTTTAGCATTTCTGCAATGAAGTCAGCAACTTTGCTTTATCTGTGGCTGTCTGCCTCTTTACCCACCTGATAATGAGTTTATAAAAACATTTGAGGTATTAAAAATGAAATTACTGTTTTATAGCCTCTTAAAGAGGAACTGTAGATACTCCTCTTGTGGGTATTCCTCTTTTTCATAGCTAGTATAGGATTATTGGAATTATTTGGGCAACAAATATGACAAAGTAAAATTAGGTTGAAGGTCTTAAATGTGGAAGATACATGTGGAATTTTTAAAGAACTATATGCAAACTGATATCTGAAAACTTTAGAGCTTGGTTGGAATTGGGCAGTGTGTAAGATGTATACAGGTGCTAAGATAATGTAGGAAATACCGCGAATCTAAAAGAAGACTGGGTCTGTGTTAAACCATTTTGAACTTACAGAGCTCAAAATTACATTTCTAGAAGTTTACCAGCTATAACGTGGAGATGCTAACACTGTTTACCTCTGAGAAGTCTAACGGAGTGGTTCTGATACATTTCGTGGGAGTTCCTGTTTGTCTGGGGACAACAAAGGGTCTCTGTCCTTGTGCAGGGGCAGCAGTAGAGGTATAATCATACAAGGGCAAGTGCGGGTACAGAGAACTTACCTCTCATTTCAGCAGTGATGCATTCTTTCGCTCTTAGTACATACAGAGCAAGTGAGTTCGCGTCCTTTTTTTGTTTAATTTGTTTTTTCTGAACACCAGAAAATAACCATAGTTCAGCTACAATTAAGAAATGGTTTCTGAACTGAAGGATGGTATAGCAAGTATTTCTAGAAAAGTTATAGGAAAATCACTAAACTTAATGGGATCTCAGGTTTGTTTGGGATACTGAGGTGCTACATGAGGGATTGCTTATGAATAATCATTGTATAAGTAATACATTGCTAATAAACTGGTATTTGAAAAAATATATTTATTTCCTTTTTTTTTTTCTCTCCATCTAGGAACTGCTGATATTTTTACAAAATTTGCCCACAGTACACTGGGGAAATGAAGAAATTAGTATACTCCTAGCAGAGGCCTACAGACTGAAGTTTGCATTTGCAGATGCCCCCAATCATTACAAGAAATGAATATAAAGAGCCAGAAATCATTAAGACCAATGTGTTTTGCAGTATTATGGCATCTGTTGTTCTGGTTGTGCTTTCAGCTCATTGCTCTTTCGTTTGAATTAAGATGACCATTAAAATTCTGTTAGAATTTGCAGAATGAGAACAGAATACCAAAGAAATGGACAAAGCAGGATATTGAGCATTGAGTGAACTTAAAAGTGAACTTTTTTGCTCAGCATCAAAAATGAGTTCAGATGTCTATCACATAATTTTCTTCTTTTTTCCCTTCTCTAATTAGGAGAATTGCAGTCTGTCTGATTTATGTCAAGCAACTTTGAATAAGACTTAAAACTGCTTATGGAATGATTTTATGTCACTTGCCATGGCTTTATCAGCCCGTTTTGGTCAGTAAACGTTATTTACTTTGAGTGGGGAAAAAAGGACTTTTCATAGTCGTAAAGACCATATGAGACAGCAAGGCCTGTGTGTTGAGGTCTGGTTATAACTCAGAAGACACTGATATGCACACACCATCTGTTGTTTTTCTGTGGAGTTAGGTTAGAATACTTCAGTTAATGTAAGAATACAGAAGGTTGGAATCAAAATGGGTGGCATTTTCCAAGTGTTACTCAGTGTTGCAGGGTGGTGTAGGAGCTTTTTAGCCATACAATGGGGTTACTCAAAGCCGAAGACTCATCTGTAACACTAAAATAAATCCCTCTCTATATATTTAGGAGTGTTTTTAAAATATCAAATGAAATAGAAGATGTAGTCTTGTCAAAGTAATTAAAGCTTTTCTTTCAAGGCCTTTGAATTTTTTAGCATGAAAGTTCACTTTCAAGAAACATATTTAAGTTTGGTTTACAAAGCAAAATATGTTTTTATCTCAGTTGTTGCCTTATTCTTCATTTCTAGCATGTTAGAAAGGGAAAATTAATATATTTCCAAAGCTTATTTGTTAAATAATTTAATACCTGTTTTTTCCTGATTATTCGAAGGAAGAGAGAAGATGGTTTCCAATAACAGTAACAGTAACTATATACTCAGTCACTGTTGCATCATTAGCAGAATAAAAATCCTCTGTGACTTTATTGAATGAAATTAATGTTTCTTCATATAATCATGGCATACCGAATAATTTCTCAAAACTTATATAATTTAAATGAGCTATTTATTTTCAAGAAATCTTTTCAGATAAGATTTCTACTGTTGCTCGATTGGATGCAAATAACTCATATTAATTTGTGCCTATCCTACACATACAGGTTATTAAGGGTGAGAGCTGCAATAAGCAATATACTGGAAGCTCAGAATTGTTATTCCTCAGTTCAGTTCTTAAGTTGCACAACGTAGCAGGAACAGTGTAATGCACTTTTAAGTTCAGGAAATAAAAGATCTTCAAGAAGTTTTCTCTTATAATTTGTTATTGGAAGATTATTTTCAAGTTCTTAAAAATATGTAGATACGTATTTTAAAGAAAGCTTTCTAGATGTGTTTGTTACATTACTTGTTTTAGGGGCCTTAGATCTTGACACTGACTTGATAATAATTAGGTGTTTCAGGGTAAATAGAATAAAAGACATTCTTACCAACATGTGATTATGAGATCTGTGTTTTAAGATTATGTGAAGCCTTTGGTAGAAGAGGAAAACGTGGAAGTAATTCAAAAGCAGGAGTGTCTGGTGACTAGGATGCATTTCGGTTCCACTGGCGTCAGCTGAGGGTTTTGGTTGTGGTGGATGCAAGTTCAGGCCTCCTGGATTGCTGCATTTGTGCCTCGGGTGTGTAGTGGATCTGTGTTTCTTTAATGCCCTTATGCCGTTTTCTGTAACTTCAGTTCATGGTCTAATGTATCGAATTTTATGTTTACAAAGAATGTCATATTGTGCCTAACAGAGTGTCTACCAATAACAGAATAAAAGAAACCTGAAATTTATGACCATTTGCTTTAAACTTAGTATCTGCAATCATTTGTTAATAGTAATATGTATTATTGTAACGAGAGAAGACACACAGCATTAAATGTACAATGTTGTAAGGGTTTTGTAGAATTAACTTTTTCTATTAAGATGTTATTTAGGTAGTTACACGTGACATGGAAAGTTGACCCAAAGTTTTCTGCTGTGTCAGATGCTCCTACATAACATTTATGGGACTGGATATATAAAATTTCCTTCATCGGGTCCACATAAGTTGTCTGCCATGTCTTCCAAATCCAACAGGTACCTCTTACTTCCTCTGGAAGAAAGTATTACCATTAGAGGTCACATTTACTATTGTGTCTGTGTCAGAAGTTGAATATTGTACTTGAGCACAGTGCTTTTTAAGGACAGTAGGAAGTTTCCTAATAACAATGCTTATTTATGTAGATAAAGACTTTTCTGAAAAATATGATATAGATAGATAACTACTGTTTATGTATCTATACCGAGATGAATATTTTTCAGTAAATAGAAGGCCAACATTTATGTAAAATGTCAAATTTTCAACACTTCAAGATCTACGTAATGTATTGCATTTTATTAAAAAAAACCAAACAAACCTTACATCTAACAATTCTACATCTCAGGTAAAATGTCATTCCAAACAAAATATTACATAGAAAAATAAATAATGCCATCATTATTACATGCCATGTACTTATTTTTTTCAAAATTCAAGATTCAGGATTATAAAATTCCTTTGTAATATGTATTTTCTTATGAAGGAGGCATCTTGACACACTTCTAGTGAAAACAGGCAGTAATTTCCTAGTACTCACGTGAAATACTGAAATTGTAGTGTCTAAAATGTGTGTTTAAGAATTTCTGTAATAAAAAAATTAAACAAGAATGTACAATATAAAAAGGTTTATGACTACAGTATTTGAAAAATGTAAATAATAAATTAGTTGACTATGTAAATACAGTACATGAAGTAGGATAGAAATGTAAGTTGAAATCTTATGTAACTCTGTAATATGTTATAAGAAATTAGTTTCATTATTTCTTGGCTCAGTTCATTATGGAAAGGCCCATGGATTTGTTTTTAACTTTAGAACTGCAGAAATAGCTGAAGTTCCACTGTATGCTTCTGACAAATATTAACACTGAGGCACTGGTTAAAACTGTAAAACTGATGAAAGATGAGGAAATAAATGCATATTTATGAAGTGCTGTATAGAGTGGAAAGCTTTTTTTTATTCTTTTCATCAAGCACATTGCATACTACATCAAAGCATGGTTTTGGTGTGTTTGTGTTTTACAGTCTCAGAACTCTGTATCACAAGAGCAAATGCGGGAGCAAATCCTCTGTTCTCAGTTACGTTTCTGCACCTCCCTTGTACCTTGTACATTTTTATGTCATACAGACAAGGTACTGAGCATTTTCTGCAAAAAACAGATGAAGATAAATTTGAGGCCACAGTAAAATTAAACCGGGAGGCAGGCAGCAAACAAAGCATGTACAGAATTCTGCACATCTCTAGAGGTGAGGAAGGAGAGGAAGCTTCAGCTCAGGGGGGAAACAGTAAAAGGTAGTGAAAGGGTCAATAAGATCTGGAAATTTATGGATGATTTAAGGAAATTACAAACAAGGAGAGATGTGCTGCACATATGGGAAGCTTAAGTCTCTTATGTCAAGGAAGCTAATGGGAGACTTATAATCTAGATGAGTCTGGTGATAAGATTGGTTATATAGAAGGCAAAGTTAGTAACTTCTCTGTTTTAAGCTACACACAGCATTCAGGGAAAAAGAGACATAGGGATGCAATCTTTCTGTTACGTGCTTGAGTGACGATGAATTGTAATCATGCTGGTTTCTCACCTTGAATGAAATTTGTGTTTCTTCATGTGCTATAATCTTCTGAAGATCCTGCAGAAAATCAGCAATGGGAGATTTTTCAAATTACTTTTTCAAAAGCAGAAGAGTTCAAGAAGGGGAAGTAAAGGTCCTGAGGTCTCACAAGAAGTGTGCTGGGAGACAAAGCTGAAAGCTATTTGTTTATTTTCTTGTACAAAACAAGCCCTGGATATCCATTTTATGTCCTGGGCAGATATACCACAGATAAAAATGTGAAGTGCAACAGAAAGGACTTTTCAGAAATCTTATCCGCACTTCAGGTCACTTCCCCCTTGAAAAGAGAGCGGGGAGGAAGGTAAGGGCTTTGTAGTGCTTCAGATTCTTTGGAGGTGGGAAAAGCAGGCGAAGTACAAAAGCTCCCAGTCCAGTAGTCACTCAGATGGGATGCTGTGCCATGGGAAAGGACTCCATCTCAGGTGCTTCTAATCACTGTATGATGGAAAGTGAAGTTCCTGAGCAATTTAATTCCAGATCATTTGCATTTTTATAAGTTAACGCTAAAATCTTGCATCCCATCTAATTCCTTAAGTTTAGGTAGCTGAGGCAGCACTGGAGTAAATAAATTGCTATGGCACCATATCAAAGAACCTTTTAGCACTTCAAAGTCTTCTGTATGTACCCTACATTTGAGTCAAGACGTGCCAGAAATGAGAGGCTGAGGGAGATGTGATGCTACAGAAAGCCTCTCAGAGACAGGTGCACTGAAACTTAGGCTTTTTCTGGCCAAGAGAATTTTCTATGAGCTTCCATATGAGAATTAACGTGCACAGTCAGTAAAGCATAGTTGTTTGAACCGGACTTCCACACTTATGCTTGTGATTAATCTTCCTCAACATAGAAAATTAAAATCTGAATTTGCCACCAGTATGTACGGAGATCCTCGGAACAACTCTCTGCTCGGCCATCCAGCCAGTTTTTGACCCAGCAAAGCGTGTGCCCGTCCAAGCCATACCCAGCCAGCTTCTCCAGGAGGATACTGTGGGAGACGGTGTCAAAGGCCTTACTAAAGTCCAGGTAGACAATGTCCACAGCTTTCCCCTCATCCACCAAGCAGGTCACCTCGTCATAAAAGGAGATGAGATTGGTCAAGCAGGACCTGCCCTTCCTGAACCCATGCTGACTGGGCCTGATCGCTTGGTTGTCCTGCATGTGCTGTGTGATGGCACTGATGTCCTTCCAGGTGCCATCACCCCTACTTCTAAGTAGACCTCTGAGCCCTGCCAAGTGAGCCGCACCCTGAAAGTGTCTCTGTCTCTCCACTGGTGCTAAAGGACTTTGGGGACAAGCCCAGAGCTAGGTGTCAGCATTGTTGGTGTCATATTTTGAAGTGAAGTGACAATTTTAATTTGAAACAGCATTCCTGTATGTACAGTAGAAAGAATCAGACATAAATTTTCTCAAATGCATTTTTAAAATGCACACTTGAAGTTTAAATTCTATGTTACACACAGCCCAAATAAGCTATAATCTGAAGGACACAGTGACTTGTTTGTTGCAGCTACTGTAGTGTAACATCAACCTTACTGAGCTATGCTTTAGCTCCAGCGAGATAGTGGTTCACCCCATTAGCTTACTGTTTATATTTGCTATCTTTCCTGCTGTGAATAAACTATAGCCCTGTAGCACAGCTAGAGATAAAACTTGGTATCCCTGCATGCAAATTGAAATGACTGGAAAAAGAAATGTTGACAAATGACTTCATTTTAAAATGGGATCTTTGCATTGGGATGTTCTTCCCTACCACTTGTTATGTAAATAACTATTATAGACTGCTAAGTAAAATGTATAGGACACAATTTCCCATTCTGTCTAACCAAAAGTAACAGTAATGGTAGGGTTTACTCTTCCTATTTAAGTAACATCCAAACTATATAATCTGTTTACCAGACAGTGAGAAAGATAAAGATCTTACCTCACAGAATGGACCGTGCATTTGTTGGTGTCCTGGGTGAAACTGCTGAACACTGCAGGGTAATGTTGTCTGGGATGGTGATATATAGCAGAGAGTGAGGATTTGAGAAATGTCCAAAGGAGGTCCTGCTTTGCTGACCAGATTCCCAAAACACAAATTAGTATGAAACTGTGTTCACTTCTTATTCCTGTATAATTCTCTGGAAGACAGAAATGTTAAGTCAGAAAAAAAAGTGGCCTGATTGTGTCCTGACTGTGTTCTTCAAAAAAAAACCCAACAGAACAACCCCCTCCCCTTCCAAATTAGTAACCCACCAGTAATGTATTATCATTCCACAGGTTAAGCAGAATAACTAGGTTGTTGTGAAACTAAACTGTTTGTTGAAGAATACCAATATCACGCAGCAGTATTAATTTTAGCAATTGAAAAGTTAGAGGCTACTGCTTAAGTTTAGCATGAGTTCAACAGCTACCTGAAGAGTACTTGCATATGATAGGAGGTGGCATACGGTGTTTGCATATCAGAGATCAGACTGGTTCTCAAAGCTTTTTTAAAATCTTGCATTCATCTCTATGGATGGGGTAGTGTTGTTTTTCCATGTCAGGAAAAAAAGGCAAAATTTGAAACTTCAAGCTTCAGAACTGCCAAGTCTCCATGTCATCCTCTCTTTAGTTACCTAGATCCATCTCTGTATCAAAGAGCCCACTTTAAATCATTGTTCCTTAGATAAAATAGTAACATTAATATTTTTTCTTGCTACTCACACATATTGACACATATTATACAACTTTCTCGTGAAGTACTGATGTAGAAAGTTTCTGTGGGACAGCAGTGGTACTGTCTCAATTTAAAATTAGCAAATGGGTCTAGGAAACTACATCAAGTTTTATTGAGTGGGAATATTGCGAAGATGTATCTTTTCGTTCTGAACTATCACTTTCAGTTCATTAGACTGCTCTGAGCCCTTCATGTAGGCCCTGTTAGGCTCCTTTCTGACAACCCCAGTTTTCATCTAACTTTGGAGACAGCAGAAATGGCTGGAGGAAAAAAGTGGTTAGAAGGGATAGTCACTGCAATTGATAATGTACTGTGGAAGTCATCCAAGGTACCCTGCCTGTGTCTGTACAGAATGGTTTAATACTGCTACAGTAAATAGAAGTTTGGTTTCAAACAGTTTGGGATCCTGAGGCCCAGTATGCATAAGATGTATCTTGGACAATCTCCTGATGACAAATTCTACTAGCTATGTTTTAAACTCAGTTAAAAAAAACCAAAAAAAAACCCTAAAAAAAAAACCAACCCAAAACCAAAGAAAACCCAAAACAACAACAACAACGAAACCCCAAAAAACAAACAACTTGAGGAAACATTTATGTGTATTTTTGGATTTTTTATCAAATCCAATTTTCGACCTTAAGTCTTAGAACTGTAAAAGCATCTTCCTAGTCTGTTTATCTGGTAACTTTATACTGTATACAATAAATATGTTTGAGCATTTAGTAATAGCATAGACTTCAATCTCCACTTTTATAGAGTCTTCTTTATAAGTTGGGTTTTTTTTCCTTCTGTCTTTTAAGGCATACTAACAGGAGCTGCAGAATGAGGAAGTGATACAGAAACAGCTTCTGGCTTATTGCAAAGGAAGTGATTTTGACTTCAGAAGTAATTGGTAGGTTTCGTTCTTGGTTGGCCTCAGTGAAAGGAAGTGTAATTTCAAGATCTGAAATCAGGTTCCAGTACTAAGATTCTTTTTTATTAAAGGAATGAAACAAATTGGAGTAAAAAAAAAAAAAGTACTGATGGATCTGAGGCAGCCCACAGCATAAGAACTGCCAGTGTCTGAATGGAGACTAAGTGTTGCTTATGTTTAAAGTGCAAATTAATTTCCTCTCTAGAGAAATGAAGTAGCTCAAAGCTATGAAAATCTCGTACGTGAACAAGGACTATTAAAGAAACTGCCAGTTAAGACAACTGATGGAATAAATGCAGCAGAGGAAGAAGATTGAAATTTATGGTGACTAGGCAAAACAGATCAATGGAAACAAAATACATCTGGAATTTCCCAACCTACAACAGGAGATGAAGAGAAATAGCCTGAAAACCACCCAAAGACAAAAATACTACTATTTTTTGAAGAAGAAGGAAAAAAAAAGGAAAATTAGAAAAGAAATAAATTAATTTGTTGAAAGGAAAGCAGTCCAATATATCTCTAACCCAAATAAAGATACTAGCATCATTTGGACTGCCTTGGATAGCAGTACAAAGAAAGAGGAAAGGCAAAGCATATTTTGAGGCAGCTGTATTGTCACCCAAGAAGGTATTATTCACAGCACTTGATTTTAAGCAGCTAGCTTTCTGCCTGCATTACTCAGCTGATCTCTTTAGGTTGCTTGCAAGGGACCATGAAGAGGCAACGATAGGGAGACAGCCAAATTGACAGCCTCTAACCTGTGTCCTGCCCCTAGGTGCTCTGGGAAGAGGTGTGCTGAGCTGGGGTGGACTGGTCAGATACGTGAAAATGGGTGATAAGGATACCTCCCCCTCCCTCCACATGCTATTTCTGAGAGAAAATATAAAGAGATGGCTGGCATAACTCTTCTGCCATTTGACCTAGAATTATTTCCAGGAGCTTTTCCTTGTCAACAAAGACAGTCTCTCGGTCTGTTAGACTCCTGTTTTGTAGCTCTGTAACACAGGCACCTTGCAATTTACTGATATGCTCTAATACTTCAGGAAGAAACACAGACTCTTGAAAAATGCAGTAATTTACATTGCTGGACACAGATATTGATGGCCACTGTTTTGATTCAATGTTTTGTGGTGAATTCATGCAGAGACGATGGTGTCAAAATAAAATTGTGTAAAAAAAGAAAATATTTCTCAGTGTTTCTAGCTAAACTCTAGTGGTTCCCTGAAATTAAAATGTACATCTGGTACTACGCTCCTTCAAAGAATTTTATGCAAAAGTGGCTGTTACCTTGAAATGTTTCTTTCTTTACCCTGCTCTATTTGACAGGAATTTTACTGCTTTTATGAAAGGTGGATATTCACAATCTTATCAGATGATCCTTGCAAGCAGCAAGAACTCTTGAGGAATGTTCTCGTTTGTTTCTTCTGACTTGGGTTTGCTGCATAAGCAGAAACGTCAGGTGGGGGGAAGTGAGCCCCGCTATTTTTATTGCTATCTGAAGCAAGTCTAAGCTTCTCCATTTCTTCCACATTGAAAATTTTATCAATAAATCTTGGATGATTGAAAGAGAGTTTTGACAGAGTTGCTATTTGACAAAATTTTGTTAAAACCCAAAAATCTCCAGATCTCTAGAGGGGTGTCTCTAGTCTCCAAATGCTATGGCTTTAAAAACACTTCGGAGCTGGTACACGGGAGGGCGCATCTATCCTACAATTGCAAAGAGCCAGGCGTTGTGCTCTTGGCAATCAGCTCCTGAGCAGTAACCCTTTATTTCTGAGCATACAAGAGACAACTTTAGCAATGAAGTCTCTAGCTATAACATAAGGATGGTAAAAATAACCACAGTCCAAAACCTCATGCTGTAGACGGAAAGTCACATTACAAGCCAGTCTTCAGAAATTACTTGCTTTCCTTCAGTATCAGGGTAAGTCAAAATAAATTTGCTTAACCTGCCACATTGATTGTTTTCAGAACCAGGAAAACCCAGCATCATTTCTGTTGCTGTTTTGAACTGGTCAGATCTTACAAGACACAACTGCAGGGGAGGAAAGCTGGCAAAATGTGACCTTTAGTATACGTCATGCTATGCTTTGGCATACAGGCTGAAGCTCTGTATGGGAAAATAATATACTGAAAACATCCACCATATGGTAAAATTAGTGAAATAGCAGCAGCAGTAAGACCAGAATGACACAATTCTGTGTACTAGTTCTCTGTCTCATTTAAGCTGTATATTACTGGATGTCCCAGTCAGAATTAGGGGTCTCTATGTGAGGTATTCAACAATCACTTTGCCTTGAGCAAACAAAGCTGGGAAAACAACAAAGACTGGGATTTAAAAATCCCAGCCTAAAGCAGCAAACACCACAAAAGCAGAGTCTCATAGCTTGTTGTAAATTCCTCTGATCATGGGATTTATCACTTTCCCACCTGTACTCTCCTAATCTAGCTACTTAGCCTCTGCGAGCTCATTCAGAGAGAGACTATCTGAGTCCTTCAGCTGTTCACCTTGAGTAATGCCACAGATTTCATCTCTGCAACTTGGTTCAATACTGAAACGGAAGGAGACAAAAAGCATATGCATAGTGTAGGGTTGAATCCCAATTAAAGTTTCTGTGGTTTCTTGGTTACAAAGACAGATATTGGCCAATGGTGTCATGAAGGAGAAAAGCAAAGTTAGTTGGCAGAGTCCCTTGACAGGCAATCCTGAAAGGCAAAGGAGTCCAGGAAGGCTGGACACTCATCAAGAAGGAACTCTTAAAGGCACAGGAACAGGCCGTCCCCATGTGCTGAAAAATGAGCCGGCAGGGAAGAAGACTGGCCTGGCTGTACAGAGAGCTCTGGCTGGAGCTCAAAAAAAAAGAGAGTTTACGGTCTCTGGAAGAAGGGGCAGGGAACTCAGGAGGAGTACAAGGTTGCTGTGAGGCTGTGCAGGGAAAAACTAGGACCAAAGCCCAGCTAGAACTTAATATGTCTTGTGCTGTTAAAGACCATAAAAAATGTTTCTATAAGTACAGTAGCAACAAAAGGAGGACTAAGGAGAGTCTCCACCTTTTATTGGATGTAGGAGGTGACCAGGATAGTAATCAGGGATGAGGAAAAGGCTGAGGTACTTAATGCCTTCTTTGCCTCAGTCTTTAGTAGGAAAACCAGTAGTACTCTGAGTCCCCAGCCCCCTGAGTGTGAAGACAGGAGTGGGAAGCACCATGTAGTCCCTATAATCCATGACGAGATGGTTAGCAACCTGCTACACCACTTAGGCTGCCCAGGGAGGTGGTTGCATCACCACCTCTGGAGGCGTTTAAAAGGTGAGTAGATGTCATGCTTAGGGACATGATCTAGTGGCGGACTTAGTAGGGCTAGATTGATGATTGAACTCGATGATCTTGAAGGTCATTTCCAACTGAAACCATCTATGAGTTTATGAAGGTCATGCTCCTGCCTCATTTTTTGCACAAGGCAACACTGTCTCTTTGCTGCAATGGGGAGACCATGCCAGAGTCCTTACAGAGGCACAACCAACACCTAAGTTCACTCAGTGCTTATGTCACCTTTTTGAGTTTGAAGTCACTTCTGCTTTGTCAAGACAGTCACCTCCCATGGCAAAACTTCCCAAGCGGTTCTCTCGCAGCCACTGAAATGTGGGGAGCTCTGGAGCTGAATTATCACATATCAGCAAAATATGGTATACTACTTGGACAACTGCAGCCATATTTCTCCAGAACAAACAATTAAAGTGGCAGAAAGGGCATGCAAAACCTCCTGAAATCAAACTGACAGATGAAGAATTGCAACCAGATACCAATGAGGCCCCAGATATGTTAAAATCTGCAAACTAATTGTTTTCTTAATGGGATAATGTTTCTGAAGACTGCTGTTTGGAAATGCAATGGCCTGGAAAATGGAAGTCAATAAAACAACAAAAAGACAACCAGCATAGCTGAAAGAGGAGAGCATTTGATGGAAATAATTTAATCACCAAACTAATTCCTTATCTGCTAAGCAGGGAATGCTAGTTGGGAATGCAGTGGAGCATTGTAAGTCTTACAGCTGAAGTCCTAACAATGTAGTTAGTCGTGCTTTGGTGTAGCAACACATATGCTTCATGATGGAGTAACTCCTCTTACGTTTTTCTTTAAAAATATTAAAGTGTCAGGAACCAGTAATAATAGCTGATTTGTTGTTGTTGTTGTTGAGACCAGGGTTATTCTGTATGTATGATACACTACCTTCATATTTTACTTTCTTGCCAAGTTACCCTGTGTCCTGCGTTCTTGATACCAGGGCTTCCATAATGAGTCTGACCTGAAAGCTGGTGACAGGGTCTTTGTGAATTCCTGCACATTGCCACTGAAATCCTCAACTGCCCAGCACAATGACACTTTATTAAGGTGATGCTTAAGACACTCAGATGAATGACCATCCCCTAGAAAAGTTCCTCCAGTCATAACTTGTCACTGAGTTGTCTTCCTCTGCTGCAGTTTATCCTGGCCTAGAAACTGCTTAAGTGGTAGCAGAGTTTGCTACCTCTTACCATCATTACATGGCATAATGTCAAGTAATACAGCCCAGTTCTTTCAGAAAATCAGGAAACATTGCTGCATAACTTGCCCAAATATAGTCTGCCTTATGAGCAATCTCAAAGAAATGGTATGGCATCCAATGCAAATAGAAAAGGCAGGGGGACAATAAAATAGCATAAAACTATGTTGCTCATTGACTGGTACAGTCTATAGGCAGATGAGATAATGTTACTTGGGATTTTTGAGCCACAGCCCTTCCTAGTGTTAGTTCTTCTATGCCTTTACATGTTTTCCATAGATATTCTTTCAAAAGATTCACTTTGAATTTGTATATAGCACATAATCTTTCAGAAAAATATACAGTTAAAATTGAGCTAGGAAGTACAGCTGCAGCTGTCCTTCCCAGATAAGAGATGAGAATATTCAACTTTTTGTATGCAGCAGAAAAAGGCTGGACACCAGCCAGTGTTAAGCTGTATCAATGTTGTAAGGTAGACTCGCAGGGTACCAAGCAGTATCACAAGTTTGGACAAAGTGGGTCAAGCAAAATGACCTGCACAGATTAAGCCAAGGATGTTAAGAGAGGAGAAAACAACCATCAGATATGCAGCTAATCAGGCTCATGAGATATGAGGAGTTCAAACTGTCAAAAGTAAACTGTCAACAGATAGTAAGATGCCATGCTTCAGGGTTAAGAATGCTGCTGATTTAATATGATGTGATTTAACTGCATGTGTTTTCTGTTAACAGACTCTTTTCAGCACAGTCTGGGAAATCTGATCATCATTTAGGTTTTCTTGTTCTCTGCCAAATGATGCAAATACTGTGTGTATGGAGAAACACACTGGAATGTGTAATACAAGCAGAATGAAGTTCTATACCAAAAGGTAAGCTGAATAACAAAAATGAAAAATATAATCAACTTGTAACAGAATTTTTTCCTTTCTGTTATTAATATGTTTTCTCAGCTTTTATGTAGCAAATCACCTTCAAACACAGGATGAATGTTGAAAGCTGTGGCTCTGTCAGAGCTGATGCTGTTCACTAATGATTTGCTACTACTGTTTATTGGAGAGTTCTCTCATTAAACCTACAAGTCCTTTTTCGATCAGGATGGCAACCTGGGGAAGAGGAAACACAAAACATCTTAGTTTACTAAAAAAGCTTGCTCTCTGTATTACCCAGATGAGGCAAATGTGGCTCTATGGGCTTGCAAAGCAGCTTGTGGTACCTGCTGAGAGGGATCATGGTGTGCTTCCATGGCAGCTTAAGGCAATCTGGGACTGGGTAACTGTAACCTGCTTTTCCCCTGCGGACCATGGCTGCACACCTCCGTCCCCTCTCTTGCATTAGCCCTGGCATCTCTCTGTCTTCATGTGGATCCTGTTCAGGGAAAACAGGACCTGGCTGAAAGCTAATTATTTTATCTCATGGTAAGTTTTCCGTTTTTCCAGCTCCGTGAACCATTTCACTATGCAATCAAATGAGTACCTGTGCTAAAGTCACAGAGGAGAAGGGCGTAAAAAGCTGGAAATGAGCTGGATACTGGGAGCAGAGCAACCTTGGTTTAGATTTGCTAAAACACATGCTGAGAGCCCTCTCCTCAGGGTTTTGAGTAGGGGAGGCCACAGACGTCTGATCTTCTGCCAGCTACTAGCTAACCTCTGCTCACATTTTGAGAATGTGTTCAGGCCTTTTCCTTGCTTTTTCCTCTACTGCTTTGTTCACACAGCTTCAAGAAAAGTGTTATTTCTTCTAGGCAGGCTGTCTTTATCTGCTTGGTATTTGCCACTGGTCAGAAGAGAAGCAGTGCTACTGCTCTGTTAGACCCATGGAGAGGTCACAGCCTGTACGTGGGCAATGATGATCTGCCCTCTCCATGCAGCAGACAACAAAGATGGTCATTATTTCCAGCATTTATTCTTCAAAGTCCAATTTACAGAAAGTAACATACTAATCTTCACTTGATGAAAATCATGATTTCTGCACAAGAGAACAGCGGAGATTATTTACAGGGTACTTTAAGGATGCTCATCTCTCCTTCCTGGTCTTTAGAGGGGCCTTTCTCTACCTGTTCCCCCCATTACCTTTACTATGCTTTTCTCTATTTGCTCTTTGTTGGTACTTTGGTTTTCCAACTAGAACAATGTTTGCATACTTCCTCTTTTTACTTACATGTAAGCGTTTTTCTCTGTAGACTTTCAAAACCTGCTCTAAAGGAATCTTTTTAAAGTCCTGGTTTGTGTGCTCATTTAAGCTGAGCCTCTTACATAAAATGTTCCCCAGCAATCAGTCTCCTCTCTTCAGTCTGCATATCTTGTATTAAAAATCTTGATTAAAAATTCACACCATAATTCTTACTCCTTGCTTCCAAAGCCAGTGGATAAATCCTGCCACAAACATGGACTTTATTATATGACAGCACATTCATTATGTATCATTACAAAGCACACGAGATGTTATTCAGTGTTGGTAGCTTGGCTACACTGGAATTCCAGCACACATATGTACACAATTTATAGTTGCTTATAACATATGCTGCCACACAGCGTGTGAACAGCTAGAATTTAAATTCAGATCCTGCATGAGGCTTTTTACGAATCTACTCACAGCTGCTGCCAGTAGTGCTCAGTCTTGGGAAACAGGAACAGTGGAATTCTACTCAAGGAAACGTGAAGATGGGGCATCAATGCCGAGACTAGGAAAGGAACAGAGAGTCAGCTCACTCTGAAATAACGTACTTTTTCTTCAACTAAGGATATGAAGAACTGTGGATAGCATTAGGAGTTGTTTCTGAAAATTTGAATTTTATTTTTTGTTAAATAGTCCTCTATTTATTAATAGATTAATGATTGCCTGACAAAACTGGAAATAAACTCTCAAAGCATAAGAGAAGGCAGTAATTATACTGTAAGTTAAAATTGCAGTGCCTATATCAGACCGGCATCAAGCCTCTCAGAATATGTTCGGGGTCTAATATTAACACTAAGCAGCTGTTGAGATCTTGTCTTTAATAATGCACAATGCTATTACTCTGAAGAGTACCAGCACTGACATCTTCAAGCTCATATTAGAAGAAGAGCAGACTGCTTTCATTGTATTATTCACTATTTCGTATGTCAGCACTGCCACTTTAGCTTTCAGGCTCTGGAGACAGATTGCATTTACTTCTGTGTCTTACGCTCTGCAGTAAAAACTTTTGGGCAACAGAGAATGCTACTTAAAAAGTAATCCTTCAACTCTTCTAAATTCCATGAATTAAAGTATATTATTTCGCCTAAACAGATTGTAAATACCATTTTTCAGTAGCAAACAATGCAGGTGTCTCTGTACCTTGTGAAAACCAAATTATACTTTCCCAGTGTGGATGACTGAAAGTTTTTCCTCTCTCAACTACTTCAGACAGCTTGGCTACCAATTTGCTCTTTCATGCCTTGATTTAGTGACATCAGTTATACCTCTCCATGGTTTGAAAGGCGCTTCCTAGAAAACCCAACCTTTGAGTGTCTGCTTTGAGAGTCCAGGAAATTTGACTGCCATCCTGCTATCATGTTTTGATATTTTGAAAAACTATATTCAGAACTGTGAAAAACACCCCAAATGAAAACGTTAAAAATGTGCCACTGAAGTATTGCAGTGTTTCATTCCAGCGATGTGAAAACATGTAGCTTTCAAATCAAAGTATTCCCAGTTACCTGCAAAAGCTTCACTTGATTGTCTTCAAAGTCAACCTTTAAAGTCGAGCTTGTTGGAGAGAGAATTATATGAGGATCCCCAAACTCATTGTCATCTCAGAGGTGGTTACCATCCTATCTATCTAAACAGACTGTTGGTAATAAACTGCATGTATCAGTCTGTTTGGGATGTCCTATTAAACATTATTAGCAAGTTGGATGTATACGTAGCACTTGAAGTTCACATGTGAAAAAGTTTATTCCTGCCTTTGCATAACAACCTTGGAAAAGTCCTCATGATAAATGAACACTTTATTAAGGCTTATACAGCTGTGTTTTTTTCCGATGGACGATGGCCAGCTGAGAGCTACACTAGGCTTTACCTTTGCAAAGTGATTGTAACAGGCAGTGATTTTGTGTAAAGGAGGTAGAGCTATTTCTGCTTGAGGTAATAAACAATAAATCAGGTAGAGTTCTGAATATGAGTTATACCCAAAGGTGGAGCTGGGTTGGAAAAGAAACCAGGACTCCCTAAATGCCCATCCTCTTCCAAGAGTACAAATGGAGGACATGAGGGTGGATGAAAGAATTCTCAACAGAAGGGCTGGGAGTGGCTGGCAACATCTCAGCTGGACCATGCTGACAGAGCAGCCACGTGTGAGACATGCTTCGTTTCCCTTCATTTCTGTCCAACTGTTCCTACAGGCAGCAGAGTTGCTCTGCTTGAATTTGGTATACAGATTTGCTTTTGGATTTTCCTACGCTTTGCTAAGAGTAGTTGCAGAGTAAATGGCAAAACTGCAGGGCTCCATAATTTTTGGGTGCTGATCCTAAGCATGGGAGAGCAGGCTCCTCCTCAGCAGACCTGAACCCTCACAGTTATTCCCAGCACTGAAGTGCAGAGGTCCAAGAGGACGAAGGGTCCTTTAGTGACCAGCAGTAGTCGGGAAAAGCATCTGACATGAAGCAGGAAAGCAGGAAGGATGAAGGAACAAGGGGTGTTGGTGTCACTAGGAACTGGCATCCCACTGAGATAACAATGTCCTGGGTGGCCCAGCTGGGACCTGACACTCGGGCTGTTTGGCCAGGGGAATCCCCATCACTCCTGCCTGCCCAGGTTACATGCTTCAAATGGTGTGTAGGGACTAGGGTACAGCCCCGAGGAGTCTGTCCTTCTAGAGGCTGAGGATAAATTTTGCTGAAAACCACAAATACTTCAGTGGAAACCACCCTGACTGACAAGGTCTATGGGGTACTTGCTTCTGGTCAGTGGAAAAAGTCATTGATATTGACTTCCTTCCATGATTAATTTTGCTTTCATTTTCCTGAATAGTTTAGGACACTTTTTTTTTTTTGGTAACATAAAATTATCAACAGACTACGCAGAGTGTCACAGTTATGCTCAACCATTGATCTGCTGTCCAAAGATGTTATGGTTAGAGTGGATTGGTACGACTGTCTTATTTGATCTGCTTTAAATAGATGCTTCTAGCCTTGCCTCAAAGGCCCTACAACTTCCCTGTAACTTCTGATCCAGTCAGAAGTTGAAATTCAAATACTTCAAGTCATGGAAAATGAAATTTTCTTTTTGTCTTCTTGACAATTTTCTTCTCTTCCACTGCTCTAGCATTCAGAAGTATGATTTAAATTTTTTTATGACCCTGTTTTTCGTGAACCAGGAAGAACTTAGCCCATGGATCTCAGCACTGTGAAATGAATTCCGTTTTATAGCTGGTATGTCTTGAGAAACAGTTATTTGTTACATTATGTTGGTAGTTAAAGAAATCACTGAAATAGTGAACTCTTTTGTTAATGCACTGACCATTGCAAAATGGAATTATGTATTTTTATTCCCTCCACTTTAGGAAAGTGGATCTGCTGGTTAGTGATGGCTGTCATCAATGAGTTCCCCAGTCTGAGTTTTCAAATGTTAAATGAAGTGCCACTCATGCAAGGACAAAAGTAGCAACCTCCAGCTTCACCAAACCTCTGCCTGCTTTTTCCAGCTGTGCTGAAAATCCTTTTCCCATTTAAGCTAACGTTTGAACTGGTGTTCATTGCCAGTAAAGGACTCATTTTGAGGTAACACGTCTTCTTTTTGAAAGATTTGCCAGCTTAATTTTCCAAAGTACTGTGCTTTTCTGGTTTCTTCTGATGATGTGTGCTGCATTTGTTCTGACGCTGAGAGAACTGAAATGTCCTGAATAAAAGCATCTGTGCTGAAAGACAGAATTACATTCAAATCCCATTGAAATCAATGGTAGTCTTTCCACAGACCTCCATGAGAGCTGGACTGGATGTGTTTGTGACCATATTTTATCTTCTCTCCAAGGTTCCTCAGAGCACATATGTTTATTCATAGTCAAACTGATTACAGGTCAAGACGGCTCCACATAAAACTTGTCCCTGCATCTGAAAAGAATTAGTTTCTCCTTGGATAGTACTTAAGGTGAATTACAGACTTTCTTTCCTCAGAGTGGTCTTGCTTATCTTTTAAAAAAACTGTTTCTTTTTTATCTAATCTCAGAACTTGCTCGTATCTCTTTCTTGAACTGTTGCAGTACATCTTAGCAGGATTATCAGTTTTACAGGCTTTTGGAAACTTTGGATTTGCCTTCATGCTGTTAGACAGTGCAGGCATGAGAGGATGAATCTGCATCACACCTAAACATCTGCCACTTCAAATCCTGTGGTGACAATGAGGGTGTCCCAGTAGGATCACCCAATTACTGCAGCCTACAAAACACACAATATTTCCTGCAGCCACAAAAAATTAATTCATGTTTTGTCATAGACTTACTGAACCATGCTATGATGCAGACATAATATAAGAAGGTTGGAGACTATGACAGAGTAAAAATGAATTTGCTCTGGAATTAAGTTGTACAATGATAGCAGAGATAAAGGTAACTTAAACTAACGTCTTGTCCATGGAAGAGGATTATGTATTCCATTTGAGTAGAATGCCTTTGACAGATGATTCTTAGGGCTCTGAAGGAAGAGAAGGAATATATTCATGTAGGCATGAACACTTTTAATGATGAAGAGCAGGTAAAACAATGGTTTAGTAGAAAGGTGTTATCAGTGAGCTGCAAACGGCACTAATGCTCCAAACGAATCACTGTT
Organism: Mesitornis unicolor; assembly: GCF_000695765.1. Lineage (NCBI taxonomy): Eukaryota > Metazoa > Chordata > Aves > Mesitornithiformes > Mesitornithidae > Mesitornis > Mesitornis unicolor. Next base: position 108,715 of record NW_010182047.1, read on the forward strand.
TCTGCTGTCCTGGAGGGGAACAGGTGGAGGAGTGCTGGGGTCTGTAATGATACCAGCGATGAAGAATGAAATTGCATCCACATCTCCCAGATCTCTAACCAGGTGACAAGGAAACACAGATGCAACAATTCAGTGACAATTTGGGCTGCTACTTGTTTTGATGAATTTGTGCTCTTTAAATATGAAGCTGTTATACATTTTAATTAAGAAGTATGAAGAAGTCATTTGTGAAAAGGTTCAATTATATAAAAAAACCCACAGCAAGGCTCCAATTTCATGCAAACCTTCACAGGATAGAAAGGCCAAGTACGTCTTTTAATTATAAAGCTATTTGATTTATAATTGCAGATGGATATGTTTTATTAAAAACAGTCTTAAAGAAATACTTTATGCCAAGCTTTAAGAATATGATAATATTTAATACTAGCAGCCAGGCAAAAGAAGCTTGTTTTTCAGAAGTGTCTCTTATTATTACCAGGCAGTAGATAAGTCCAAATTCTTGATGGTCTACTGACTGCAGCAACATATCCAATTGCAAACATCTTGAGGACATGAACTGAGTTCAGGTACCTGGTGTATGGCTTCATGTGATACCACGAGCCAGACATGAGAAATTGAATGTGATGGTACCCACCACCACTGCTATGCACTGCTTACTTTGTGCTGGATTTAGCATTCACCAGACCACCCTGTGATCAATTAAATGTGCCCGGGAGAAGACTAAACCCTAAAAAGTTAAGCAATTACTGGATTAGGGAATTTAAAACATCTCAAATGAAAGCTGGCAGACTGCAGGGAACAGATAAAAGTGCCTAGGAACTGGGAGAAAGGAAAGGATGAAAGCAAGATGAATGAGTGAAGAAGAAGGAAATAATCTTCCTCTTGGCCAGCAGTGTGCAATTCCACAGCTTCAGGTATCTATTGGAAGGGGGATATGGAGCCCAAGTGCTTTATCCTTTTACCTGGGTGCTTTGCTGTCAGTTTCTTGAGACAAAAATAATGAAGTAACCATTGGAAGCTGCATCTACCTTTTTGAGTGACATCTTAAATTTGCCTTTTTTTTTTTTAAACTCATCTCTCTTTTCTTGTTCACTCTCAAATTCCTATGTGTAAATGCCACATCATGGAAAAATTTTGGAACAACTGTTTCCATAGGTTAGACAACTTAATAAAGATCTTACTTTTCCTCCATGTGAACCAAAAGTTTCCCCAGTCTATGGATCATCTTTTTACAGAGTTTATGTAACCCAAAACCATAGTTTCTCAGAGCAGGAAAAATGCTATGGCAGTCTCTTAGTTGGCAGATCAGCATCTTCACCATAGACCGCACCAGATACACTGACTGTGAGCTCAAGGTGCAACACCTCATCCTGCTGCGCCCAACTTCACCCACACATCACATCATATCATGCCTGGTCCTGATCTGTGCACAGCACAACACCATGTTAGCTGCATGGTGGGAGCAGGCTGCGGGTGTGGGAGGGTTGTTATTTAGGATGTCGTGCACAAAGACCACTATTTATCAGTTATCAGGAGTATCCTTACTTTTCTGAAAAGTACACAGAAACTGAAAATACTTCTGCAAAAATTTGTCACAAGCATGCTAGGACAGGCTCACTGTCTTGGTCTCATTTGAGTTACATTATCGCCTTATTAAATACTCCATTGATTTTAGAATTGCTGTAATGGCCTGTCAGTATTGCATGGTTCTGAGTGTCTGTACTGATCTCAGTGGCTGGTCTTGCATTGAGTCTAGATGTTACAAAGCAGGGGTTCTTTCTAAGTCATACTATAGGATATTTGAAAATACAGGTGCAGGAATGTACCCTTTTATTTGCTGAGCATAACACTATAGGCATTAATTTCCAACAGGAGTCTGAGACTTTGAGTCATTTAAGATGTCATCTTCCTATGTGTTTAATAAGATTTTTTTTCTTCTGGCACTCCTTTACAACATGTTAGTTTACTGTTAATACTTAGGTGTTGACTTGAAAAATGGATTCATTATATTAATGAATATTATATATGAATATACATATTTTGTTCTCTTTGTTTAGAAGAGATCAGGCAACAAGACCTTCTTGTCTCTTCCCTTTCTTTGGCAGGACTTTCAGTTTCACTCCAATGAAACTCCAACTGTATTGCTGAACCCAGTAATCGTTTTTACGGCTGACGCTCTTATTGTTTGTGTAAGTAACTACCAGTGAGTTCAAGGCAGGAAGGCCAAAAGCCAAATTGATTCCTTAATAAGTGAACCCTGGGAAGTCGCACTAAATGATCTCAACTTTGCACCACAGATTTGGCACACACATTTCTAAATGACCTTGACTATCCAACAGGCACATCCCATGGCACTAATTCCCTGAATAACAAGTTGAGGGCCTTCAAATGCAGAGGACTGGAAAAAAGCTACTGCAAGGAATAAACGTCCTGTGTATATGTCAGTCTTTTTGGCTGTTAGGTGCCATTGCTTATCCTTAAGCAAGATGTTTCATTGTGTCTGTGAGGAGCATGAGGCTCAGATCTTTAGATTTCTGAGGTGACTCAAGGTTTTTGGTTCTTGAGCAAATGATCTCTCTTCCAATGAACAGCCAGAGCTAAACTGCAAGAATTAGCTTATGGTTTCTAAGAGAGAGAATAAATATGATTATGAGGTATTCTGTTGGAAGCAAGGATGTGTTTCTACAAATGACAACTGCAGCCAGGTTTCTGAAGTCCCTGCAGAACCCTGTACTGTCCCATTTATTCTCAAGCACATCCGTCTGAAGTGCCAGCGGGGCTTCCTGGCACAGGCAGCACGATTGGATTGCTGGTTATCACTGAATACCAGGTAGCAGATAGAGACAACAAGGGAATGACTGAAAAATACATTCCTTGAATATTCCAGAACTTATTTACTGCCAAAGGCAGAGGAAACGCTATAAAGTTCAGACTGGGAAAAAAATTATGTCACCCAGAGGCACAAATGTTAGTATTTAACAGCTCCTGAAAAAAAAAACAAACAAACCCAGAGACTTCTGAGACAGCCATAAGAAAAATCATTGTCATGGAGGAAAGGAGATGAATAAAATGTGTGTGTGTATTTCCAGTTATTCCTGCTCAAGAAAGGGGATTTCTGTGTTGACTGGGTGCCGGCAAGGGCAGCAGTAGGACGGAGGAGTGCGAAGTCTGCTTCAGAAGATGGGAGCTCAGGTTCCTTAACCTATCGGAAGGAAAGGTGAGAAGGGGTTTTCTCTCTGTAAATTTATCAAATACATAGGAATAGTCCTAGAGCAAATGCTGAACAAACAACAAACACTGAAAAATTGAAATGGCTGCAGAAAAGAACTTCAAATATGATTAGAGGCTGGAGAACAGGCCTAATAATATTAAGTTTAAAGACATTGCTATGGTTAGCTTTATCAAAAAGGACAGAGGGATGACTTACTCAGAGTGTTAAGTACTTCCCAGTAAAAATGGATTTGGATCTCTCTCAAGCAGCACAGAAAGATAGTGAGCAACCAGTGCCTTGAACCAAAGCTGGAGAAGTTCAGATGAGAAACAGCTCAGATCTCCAACAGTGGGATTATCTCTTAGAGCAAACTATCAAAAAGACTGCTGAATGGTTCAGCTCATAATACTTATCTAGAAGACACAGTTTTAGCTGTTCTTGCTCCATGCGTGTTAGATGAAAATTCACAGATAAGGTCTGTTGTGACTTTGAGGTCTTAGAATGTACCTTGTGACAGAGCACAGAGCACATGGCTCTGCAGGAAGAAGTATGCAGGTGAAAAATCAAAGGCTTATAGGCAAGCACATAGGCTTTCTCATCCTCTTCTGAGCATACTTGATTCATTCGTTCTGGCCGCTTGCTTCCCCTGTAGAGACTATTCTGTTCCTGAACTCGCTGCCGGTCTCTCGCTCCCCTGCTGCTTGCCACATTGTCAGTGCCCAGCATCTCTCTGGCAGCCCTGTGGTTCAGCCCGCCTGGTGGCACATTCTCCAGCTCTAAGCACCTTCTTTGGTTCCTTCACCACTTTGTGCTACTGGAAATTATAATATCTTTTCCTCTGCATCTGCACAAACCAAGATGGCTGTATCCATCATGAACAGACCTGCAAGCAGGTAACCTTCAGGCTGGAAATCAGACATGCCAAACATTACAGCTCACTACACACAAAGTCCTTCCAATAGCAGGGGGTATTCTAGTGTTAACATTTCATGTGGCCTATGGCTTTCTAGCTCCAAAGTCGATTACTAACAACACTTCCTGATAAACTTTCTAAATTAGAAGAGACCCAAATATATACAAATGCATACAAAAAATTTTACAGTTAAAAAAAAAAGAGTCCAGATCATTATTCCAGAAATTTGATGCAACTGATTTGTTGTTATTTGCAATTTGATCAATTCCCTGTGTGACATGGCAGATGGTGTATTTGCCAGACTGGCTTTCATGTAGAAAAAAGCATAATTCGGAGACAATTTTGCTCAAAATTCATGCCCAAATATTCCTCTGTGCTATGTGGGAAAGAAAAAACTGATGCTGATCCGTTATTACCACTAAGCTCAGGATCTGAGCCATCTTTGTGGAGTGATACCTGGTTTGCACAGATGCTCATGAGCCCTGCAGGCAGAGGGTGAAACCAGCTTCAAGTCACAGAAGGCAGCTGGGTGGGCCGTGGCACTCCTTCTACCTGGGGTCCACCTAACAAGAGTCTGAAAGGCTCATGGCAGTGTGGGAACCATCACTGGTTCCTATACATCATACTTCTTCCCAATTTTCCCTTCCCAATTTTCCCTTGGCACGTAAACACTGACCTGTCAGCTTCAGAAGCTGAAGATCTCTAGTGAGAGCCCAGTAAATTCTCTCTGCAGCTCCACGAAAGATAGCTGCAGCAATGGACTCTTTTAGTCCTTCATTATGAGCCTACCTCTATGAGATCACCTCAGGTTCTGATTCACAATTTAATATGTTTTCTGCTAATAATGAGATGAACTCAATTAGTATTGTAGCTAATAAAAATGATACTTCTGATAGATAAATGATTAATAAATGCAGAATGTGCATCTGCATGATTTTCATTACTTAGCCTTCTCTAGCTCTTGTAATCTAAGACATCCCTGCACTTCTGAACCACACATGGCTTTCCACTGAGTAACATCTAAAGTTTGTGTCTACAGAAGAGTTTTTTACTTCCACTTCCTACTGCCAGTATCATCTTCCACCAAAGGCAGTAGTGTGACACACGACTCCAAGCACATACTTGGTATTATTATAAGTACTGTTACGTGCTTCTGCACACAACAAGTCCATAGAAAAGGCCACATGACAGTCAATTAAATCTTGTCTACAGGCATGCTTCCACACTGCTCGCCTGGCAACAGCAGTGGTGGGGCTTTTTAGTCATTAGACTTTCACAAACCTGTGGATATCAACTGTTGCATCTGCAGGATCACCAGTGCTGTTCTAGTGTTTTATTTTGCAAATCAGATTATAACCTATCTTAGTGCTAACAAGAGATGCTGAAATACCTTCCTGAGGGGATTTTTCACACAACCACTGGTAGTGTTCAGTGGCCATGGAAATTCTTGGAGAGGTTAGTGAGTAATTGCCACTTGTGACTCTGAAAAACTCTTTCTCTCCTGGTGTCTTTTACAAATAATACTTCACTCTGGTACTAATTATTTTCCACCTCTGTTGGCAGGAAGAATCATTCTGTGTTTCAAATTGCTTTTCATATTTCTATTTCAGTAATTAAAAAGCCCTATTTATTACATAATCTTAATAAAAGATAACTGGAAACAAACTCAGTATTTTCAACTATATAGATGAGAAGGAAAAGGAGGTGTGTAATATCAAAGAGACAGATAACTTTTCCCCTGAATTTGCCAGAAATTTTGTGGCTGGCTTTACTGGAGCTATGTTAGGTCCCTTTGAGTCCAGTAAGCTGAGAGCTCCAGTAGGTGGTTTTGTATTTCAGAGTGGGTTTTCAGCTCAAAAAAAAATGTTTCTCCAATAATTATGGTAATGCTTTTACTGATAAAATTTGAAGGTATGATTATTTAAGAACAATAGCATATGCCAGCATGAACAGATAACATTTGATGACAAAATCTCTACTGTGAATACATGAACATTATTTTTTTCCTATGTGTTGTAGAAGTACATATATGTTCAAACTGGGAAGAAACGTGAGCCTGAAAGTTGATTTTGGCCTTACAGTTAATGAACTAGAACAACCACTGAACACTAGGATGCACCTTCTGAAATAATTTGATTAACATTTTTCTTATGCATTTTGATTAGTACAAAATAGACTGTAAAAAATCTGCTTGTGGTACAGTTCATCTCCGATGCAACTCCACTGATCAGAGCCCAGTGGGGATGATCTAAAAAAAACAAAGGTAGCCTATTGTCTTCCATTAATAATTTATGTTCTTTTCTTTGTAAGAAGCGACCTACTAAACAAAAATAGAAGAATCAGCCAGAAATGTCTCAAATATAAAACTAGGTGCATAGTATCTTTAAATATTTCACTCTCAAGATATTCAATTGCTCTAAAAGAGAAACTCTTTTTAATTTGAGGGATATGTGGTCAGGCATTGGAGAAAACAGAGACATAATGTAACAGCTGTAGAAACAGCATGATCTTTTCCTTAATCCTTTCTGATAAATCTCAGCCCATCTGAAGCGAGTTATTACTACAGTGTGAAGTATGAAGACATTCTTAAAAGGTACATATTTTTACTGATCACATGAATACCAGTAAAATTTAAATACCCATCAATATCATAGATTCCATAGTCAAAATTCTCATTCCAGCACAAAGTGCAGATACTAACTCAAGTTTTTAAATTATGGGAATAAAAAACCATCTCCACACATGCATGAAAAAACATGAGGGCACAAGTGAAGGCAGGAGGAAGAGCTGCAGTAGCCCAGTCAGTGAAACAGCCCCCGAGTCTGGGGTGGGCACTGGAGAGTCCAGAGGGTCTGGGGTAGGACGTCTGATGTAAATGGCCCCTGGGGCCCCATAGGTCCCCAGTAGGCAGCGTGGACCTCCTGGTCCCTTCAGGATGACCCTGGGAACAGGGAGTGGTGGCAGCCTCATCCCTGCAAGGCTACAGGGTTTGGCATCTCCTAATGAACTGTGTTTCTGGCAGTTTCACAAATGAAACCATCCAGGAAGAGGAAATATAAAATCAGTTCAATCCCAGCCTCAGAAAAGAGTGGTAACTATGCGCTAAAACTCTTCCCGTAGTGAGCAGTACTCAGGAGAAGAAAGAGACACTTTATGGTGGCAGAGGTGAAGCACCACAGCCCTTGTGGCTGAGCCCCCTTCCTTTGGAAGGGACTAGATGGGATGACGGAACCCAGGTTCAGGGAGGTCCCAGCCCCACAGCAGCCCACGGGAATATCCCCTGCATGCCATGGAAAGTCCATTGCCTCCTCCACTCCTGGGTTTCCAGAGGAGATAGCAGGGAGGAGCTGGAGGTAACACAGTGTTCAAAGATGCTGCAAAATCCAAAGCCTTCAGAGCACCCCTGTTTTCAAGTCCTGCTGCACCATAAACTGGGGAATCAATGTGACTGTAAGGGAAGAGGAAATAAGTCATCCAGGCTGGCTGCTTTCCATTTACACCATTATTTCAGCTAAATTTTATTTGCAAAGAAACTTGGCAAAATGTTCCCTGAACTGCCCTCTGTTGTGAACAACTGAGTTCTCATTTTTTTTACTGAACTTGGGTGCTGAGGAAGGTAACTGTGGTTGGGGAGGGACGTCAGGACAGGGGCTCCTGTCTCCTCACCCTGCACCTTGCAGTGGCCGTGAGGGTGGCTGGCCCATGAGGCCTCAGGTCTGCTGCAAGCCCTGGCAGCCACCTGGGGCTGAGGGCAAGGGAAAGTCCCCAGGGGGAGAAGACTGAGCATCCTTCTTACCAAAACTATCCCAGTGAGTCTGAGCTCTGGCCTGATGCTGCAGAGAGAGGCTTTTATGAGGACAGCACAGGGAAAATGGAGCAGGGACGCAGTTTCCTACAGGCTGTGCTGTGCTTCTCCAAAGGTGTCTCTCCCCTTGCTTTATACATCAAAATAGGTGCTGCTCTTTTTGGCATCTGGCTTTATGCAAACAGCTATTTTTACTGAGATTGAAGGCAGCACTTATTTGCAGAATAATCATTTTAGGCTGCATTTGAAGTGTTCCCCTTTTCTTCTTACAATGATTTTCTCTGTTTAGTTTTGCTTGAAGCATTTCTTAACAAGCTTCTTCAGCTTGCCTTGCACTCTCTGCAGCCGAGCTGGGCCACTGCTGCTGTTTGATTGAGCATCCACAGCTCTTTCCAAGACTGTTGCAGGCCCTGGGCCCACGGAGTTCTCAGCATCAGGTTAGTTTTAAACTTCTGAGCCTTACCAAAGCCACGTGCATGTGGAGCATGTCCAAAAAGTCCACAAAAGAAACTGTCTGGACCTTATCTCTCCTAAGTCAGCTGTGAGCTCTGTGCCCAAGCTCTCAATATAATTTTAAGAAACCTTTTAAAGAACCTCACAGCCGCAGTCACTCTTCCTGCTGCCTGGGACTCGACCCTAGAGGGAGCCAATGCAGACTCCTGCGTTACTGAAGTTTCTCCTCATTTTCCTGGAGTCAGATGCTTAGGTCTAAAATTCCTGATGTACAAAACTACTGGGTGCTTGGGACATTTTACCAGTGAAACTTCAGCAGTTTCTGTAACTCCAGGATCAGGGGCAAATGTGCGTGGCTGTAGGGATTACTTCAACCTGGGTGTTTCAATCACAGGTGGTCGGTAATCCAGTCCCTTAATCTATCTGTCTCTTAATTATTTAAATCTTAAATACATGCTTCACTTTCCATTCATTTTAGAAACTTATAAACAGTTACATATAATGCTAGCCAAAACTTGCTTTTAAACAACCGGTTTCCATTATATATATACATATTTAATGTATTATTTAATCTTCAGTTGTTTTGGTGTTTTGAAAGTGCTGTAAAGCTGAGCACATAATTCTGAGTATAAGATTTAGCTTTTGGTGCTTATTCTTTGCAAGATAGTAGATTATTTTAAAGACAGAGAGAATAAGTGGTTTCAGAATTTGTGTAGTCCTCTTTTTTATTTTACATTTACAGTAAGGGAACATACTTTAGCTTAAATTAATATCTTGACCCAGAGTAAAAATATAAAGACCTCATGAAATTTGCAGAAATAGTCTAGATAGGAAATGCAATGAGGTAAGATAAATGTGCAAAAAAACCCTGACTTAGGGATAACTTACTGAAATTCAATCACTCCTTATCAAGTTTGCATGTCAATAAGTTGATATTCAAGGGACACTAAGCATATGCTTTTGTTAACAGAAAATGAGACAACTGTGTAGGAGAGACACAGTTATTTTTATTTCCTGTTAAAATTCTCTTAACCATTTAGTATGTGTAGCAATATCACTGAGTTTGTTCAGATATCCACATTAGTAAATTTGATCCCTGTACTGTATTTTTCTATGTCCTTTTAATATCCTCTCTCCTTCCAGTTTTCAATTTATTTCAATTTCTCTGATATGTGTTTCATAACTATAATATATTCCAATATCAGATTTTATAATTACTTGGACTCTGTTCATTTCCAAAGGTATATTTCAGGCTGTATTTCCTCCTGTGTTACAAGAAACAGACAATGGTACTGAAAAGCAATCTAGGATGTATGTGAAAACTATTGCAACAGTAGTGTAGGAAACCTGGCTTAATTTGGAGAGTATCTGGGTTGGTGATTGAATAGCATGGGGAAATTATTCAACAGAAGATGGTTAATGTGGTTTGATACATCTATAGAAAGCTATGTTTTAATGTGCTGATCAGCAGATGGATATTTCTGACCATTATCTTCGGTTTTACTGAAATTAAATGTCAGCATTTCAGGGCACAGAATCGCTACACAGTGGTGTTACAAAAGATGTTGTGCTTCAGATCTGGCTCTGGAGAGCTTGATGTGGTTCTATGCTGAGCAGGACCTCTGGATGCCAGAGGAAAACATAAGGCTCAGATCTGTGAAAAACTGTGACCATGAACCCTGGTCCATCTGAGAACTTAATTTCCTACTTAAATTTCAATACGGGAACAGGTGCTTACAGCTGAGCAGACTGCACATGTGCAGAATGGTAATTTGATGCCTAAGTGCTCCAATACAGCATTATGTTCAAGATCCTGCAGAGCTGAGCTCTAAATGGCTCGGGACAATGATACAAAAATGAGTTATGGGTCACAAAGATGCTGAATCTTCAGCCTGGATAATAAATACCTTGCAAATATGAGGAAGAATCACAACGTGGACATTTTTTAAAAGAGGAAAACTGTAAATTGTGTCCAAAGATTAGTGAAGGGTGAATGTAGCTACTTGCAGGATTGCTCACTTCTGCACAGTGAAAAATCATGACATTTATGAATTGGAACAGCAGACACGAAACAAATTTCAATGTACTAATGTTCAGAAGGCAGAATGTGTAGTTTGTCCAAAAATATGAAGGATTGCAGCAACTGTAACATTTGTAACATTGGAACCTTGTTGAAATGAGCACTGAGGAGAACAGAGGTAAGAAAAATAAAACATATCTCTTCAGGAATCATACTGAGGGAAAGGGCGATAGCAAATGCAGTGGGAGTTGACAAAAGATACCAGCACTGATAAAAGAGTTCACAAGAAAAGGCACTGAAGTAGTGATTTTTGAATCAAAAAAGACACATACTTTGGAGAAAAGGGGCTGAACAGTGACTTTGTAGAAGGAATTATATAAGAAGTAGTACAATGAACACTGGAAGTGGATCAAAAGAAAAAGCAATCTTTTTTTCCTAAACAGAATAGTTATATTATTTGAGATCATAAACCAAATAGCATAAAGAGGAGAGAATGTGGGGAGGTGGGGAGGGGCGGCACAAACTGAGCCCGAGGGAGGAAGGGAGTACTGAGAGCAGAGTCCCAAGTTCAACGTGTCACCACAATGGCAGCAAAAGAAAAAAAAAGGAAATGAAAGAAAATTGCAAATTTTTCTTAGTTACCATTCTGAAAAGAACAAAGTTTTGGTGTGAAATAGGTCACGAAAGATGTGAAGAGGCAAGGAAAGAAGGCAGGACCTTTGTTTGCAAGTGCAGCATAAAAGTGGGGTTGTTCAGACAGAAACACTGTGATCAGAGAGGAGATTTCTGAGGCTGGAATGGACAGTCTGCTGCTTTTCAAAGTCCCATTGTGCCTAAGATCAAAGGATGGCCAGAGCATTGTAGTATCGTAGCTTAGAGGTAAAAGTCAGACAGGTTTTGAGATAGGCATTTTAATTATTAAGTAGCGGATTAACTGCTGTATTAGCATTCACTGTGATTAACATGCTTAGGAGCAGATGAAGATGATGTCTAATTGTTTGTTTACTTGTTTTCTACTGTTTTCCATCCCTAGGGAATCTGAGTGCCTTTCATGTAAAACTGATAGCTGGAAACTGAAATCCAGTGAGCGCTAGAGGGTAGCCA
>NW_010182047.1:120251-127742 GCF_000695765.1 Mesitornis unicolor
AAGTCCTGCTAGTTGGGAGTACACGGAAAAATTTTATACAGTGACATCCATATGGCTCCTGCATCCATCTGACCAGAGCCTAGTTTATCCCACTTCCCCCAAGGCCCTGAGCTGCTCCCTGCCAGCTGCACACACTGCTCTCACTGTGCAGCTGCAGAGCAAGGCCTGCCCCTTCCTTGTCCTGCTGCTGGCCCAGGAGGGGACACCCAGCAGGGGAGCAGGAGAAGAAGTGTCACCCCTCTGACAATTCCCACTGTGGGCTGACACCCCACTAGGCTGGCAGTCACCTCTCCTACTTCCCCAGCTATGGAAACAGGAGGTGACAACTGTGGACCAGGATCTACAAGCACTAGGTGTATCCTGCAGCCAGACACTACTCAGACACCACAGTGCCCATGCTCTGCTATTGTCAGGCTCCAGGTGACATCCCTTTGTCACCACCTGCTGCTGTTGGCCTGAGCTGCTCTCCTGGGGGGTGCTGGGATCCCTAGGGCTCAAAACTGACTTTGGGATACTGAAACATCCACCTCAGGACAGATCCAGGAGGTACTGGATCAGGCTGCAGAGCTTAGACTAGATGCCTAAAAAGTCTGTCTGACTGTGACTTTACTGTAATAATTAAGAGTTCTCTTAACTCAACAAAATAGAACTCTGAAAAAAATATTTTCCAGAAAACAATTTTTACTCTTGCTCATCCCTTCAATTCTGTGACAAACACCCTCTCTGCAATTGAGTTGCTGTACACAAAAACAATTTGCATGGAGCAGTTTGGTCAGTAAGCTTGTATGTGAATTTATAATTAGAGTTACTTTGATTAAAAATAGGAGAAAATTTAATTACCAAGTCCTGCGGGTCCATGAAGTCAACATTTCCTACCTCTTAATCTAATAGTTGACTAATGATCATCACCTGACTCTAAATACTTTCCCCATGTTCACAGCAGAGTAAATGTACAAACAAGTCTCTCAGCTGAATTTTAGGCGTTTCAGATATGTCTATGTGGCATTGATTTATAATTCTGTCCTTTCACCTAAACATTAGCAATTCTATCCAGTAAGTTTTTCTTTCTGACCCCAAAGGATTATTACTGAATCATCTTCTCTAGAAATAAAACAATCATTAATCTGCTGAAAGTGAATCCATGAGAGTAAACAAAATCATTAAGTTATATGGAATCAGGATATATTTTTTACCTGACTAGTAGTGCCACATCTAGGCCAGGAATACAGCTTATGGCTCTCCATTGTATAGGAAAACAGAGAATAATTTCATACTTTTACTTGGTAATGGCTTTGATTTTTCTCAGATGATGTTCTGATTTCATTACCTTTACATACAGTATACACTGAGCTTAATTTTCATGCGAAAAAATCACAATCAGTGGCAGGAACATTTTTATTTGGCTCAACTTCAAAGAGGGAATGAAAAATTTAGAAGGTAAGATCAATAGTTAGAAAATGAAATTCATCTTAACAAGGAAACTTAAGGCTTAGAGCCATGCAAAACAGCCAGAGAAACTGTGACTTTCAAAATCATACTGATGAGAAATGAAAAAGCTCGACTGAATGAAACAGCTATTCAAGCTCAAACAAAGAAATGCAACGGTAAAAAACTCACTCTTCTTCCTCCTTTTCCAAATGACTGGGAGACAAAAATCAGGCCCAGTGGCTCAATTAACCTTCCACCCCCAGCTGCATGGGCCAGGTGTAACTGCAGAGCACACACCTTCCCAGCCTACTGTGCTGGTTACCTAGGAGCCCTTTCTGGAGCATGTGGGAGCTGGCTCCACAAAAGGACGAGAGCACTGAAGAGGAGTTTTCCATTAACCAGGTATCTGTATCTTCCAGTGGAGATACTGTAGAAAAGAGAGGAAGCAGTTTTGTGTCTTCAGTCTGAGGCAGAGACTGATAACCAGGAGTGACTTCAGCTGAAGGCCATCACAATGGTGGGGAACCCGAGTACTTGCTCTGTGAGTAGAGGCAGAGGGAACCTGGGACACCCAACCTTGAGCAGAGGCAGCTTCTGATGGGCTGAACAGCTGCCCCAGGTACCTACAGGGAGGCATCAAGGAGATGGAGCCAGACCCTGCACAGGGGGCATGGAAGGAGGATGAGAGACAACAGGCATGAGCTGAAACAAGAGAGGTTCAGATGGGATATAAGGAAAATCTTTTTCCTCTTCAGGACAGTGAAGTAGTGGGGTAGGTTGCACAGTTTGTGCAGTCTTCATCCATCTAGGTTCTCAAGATCCAATTGGATAAAGCCCTGAGTAACCTGGTCTGACCTAAGAACAGATCCTGCTTTGACAAAAAGGTTGGTCTAGAAACCTCTTGAGGTCCCTTCCCAACTGAATTTACCCTATTAAATACAGACAAACAAACAAACAATCCACAGATAAAACAATTGTCTGTGTATCAAAATTGACGTAAGTACTTAAACCTGAGAAAAGTTTTCAGGCTCTGGAGTCCCCGTTGGTGGTTTTACCTCCATGCACAAAAGATTTCAGGTGCAGCTTTCACTTCAACATCTCATTTTTGCTCACTAGCTGATCTGTCACCACCACTCCCAGTGCTGCTGCAGCAGCTACAGCCTGAGATACCCACTTCTTCCTGTGTGCAGAAGAGAGAGTCCACGTCTAGGGCATAAAATGTGGCAGTACTGAGCAAGGGAACACCCAAATACATTCAGGACTCCAGTCTGGAGTGCATAGTAAACCAGATAATAAGCTAATAGCTGCCAATTAATTTCCCTATATTGCAACTTGTTTGTAGGCTTTTCATTACTTCAGAAGCTGCACTACACCTACAAACTGCTGTACTGTGTGACTGATTTTTAATCCTGCAAATTAAATGGGCTTAATTCTTTTATAGTGGCAAATTCCACATCTTAAAAATGGGAGTTCCCGAGGGAGCCATAATGGCAGGCTCCAGATGGGGCAGTGACAAAATATCAAAAAATAATCCCACTCATGGGTTTGAAGATCAAATCCTATATCCCTTCGAAGGGCATAAGTACAATTTGATGCCTAAATCCCCAAGCATTTTCCTCAGCTGCTGCATAACCCAATATACTGTAAGAACATGAAACTTCACCTCTGTGCATGCTCACAGATGCCTTATATTTGACAATATCGAGCATTTTGGCATCTGTGCTACACCTGAGTGCTTTCAGGTTTCACAAAGTGGCTGCTGTACCATCTGTCTCAGCACGGATGTTTGGTGCATTAGAAGTGTTCTCAGCCTAGTGCCTGGATCAGAAATTGGGATCCTCAGTTGAAAGAGGGGAAAGGAAAATCCCGAGTTTCGGTCCTTTTCTGAGGACTGTGGATATATTATGCAGTATCTGAGTAAAATGCTAACTGGGTTGTAAAATGCTTACAGTGGGATCCGCAACGTGGGGCGTCTCCTCCCTGACACGTTCCCTCATGGTGAATGCAGCAATCCAGGGTCACTGTTGTGAGCTTTCTTTGTGCCTTGGTTGGTTTTGCAACCATGGCTGCACTGTGACCCATCTTCAACAGGGACAACCTGCTGTCCTCAGCCTGGCCAGCAGTTCAGCCTCCTCTGGGGAGGTGGTTCTGAAATTGCAGTGTTTCAAAATATGCAGAGATGAAGAGAATGAGATGGCCAACATCTTTGGTGAGTTGAACACTAAGCAACTGCACGAAGAGACTGGATGAAGCCTGCTGCTTTCAGGGAAAGATTTACACTTAGGCAGGGAGTATCTAGAGCAGGCTCTTCCAGATGTGAGGTGGAAAGGAGGGAGAACAGGGAGAGCAAAGGAAAAACCTGTTCTGTCTCCTCTTGGCTAGATAAGTGGCTTCCCCTTCAGCAGGTTATTTTGTGATCCTCTCTTGAGGCATCTCTTCAGATAAGGAGCCAAGTTTGTAAAAACAGGACTGTGAGACTGAGCACCTTGTCTCTTTGTGATCTAGGCTGAGGTGCTTGTAATTCAGAAGCAGCATTAGCTCATTCCTCAGGAGTACTTCCCTTCACTTCAGGGTAGGCATAGATTACATACAGTGTTTGGTCAGGTTTTATTTTAAATTGAGCCTCAGAGTCTCTGATGTTCTATAAAGGGCCAAGCATGCTGACAATGCTGTCTGAAGGACAGCCCTCATGCAAACACAAGTATGCTGCCTGCAGACAGATCCCTTCATAGCTTTCCACTGCTATTTTATTTTCCTCACTTTTACCTCTTGGGAACTTTAAAGTGATCTTTCCCTTATCACACATCTTTCTGCTACTCAGTCAGTAAAGATGGGAGGGACAAAAGGGTGCTCACTACTTTACACTCCTGCTAAGTTATCTGTGCTGTTTCAAGTACTCAATCCTACCATTGTTTAATTTTACGAAGAGCAGCATTAAGGGATTTAATCGGTTTAATGCCTGTTTATGGGTAATTTAGAAAATATAGAATGATTCCATTAAAGAAGGTAAAAGATGAAAACAAGATAAAGAAATTTGGAAAAAAGACAGCTCTTTAATTGACTCTTTATAGTGCATAAGCCACCAGGATGTGTTTCCAGGCAACAAGTTGCCTAACTATATGTGACCAGCAAGGACGTCTGCTTTCTTTAACTGTGCTTAAAAGGGTCCACGATGCCTGCAGTCATTTTCAAAAGGCCTGGAAGGGTGAGTAACCTTCTCCTTTACATGTCTAGTCAGAAGATTTGCTGGCACTAACTGTCCTAGTCCATCTAACTGGATCGCTGACCTGACATAATGAAATCATCATGCAGGTTTTCTATTTCACTGAACATTTTCTCCCCTTCCCTTCTAGAGAAACAAAGACCTTTCTTCTTAGGTAATGCCCACTCCAAAACAGGCATGTCATCACTTATCAGCTTTTGATAAATATTTCCTCCCACTCTCATTTCATTTCTTAGAAGAATGAGATACTCTTTTCTGAATTCATCTCCATTAAAGAATAATGTAAAATAGACCATTTTTCAAAACAGTAATCAGAAATCCTGCTTTGCCTCCTTAGATACACAATTCCTTAGCAGAGCTTTTGCTCTGATGTGCTGGGATGAGAGACAAAGTGACTAATATTGCCCACAGAGCATTCATGTGATGGTTTTGCTAAACAAAATGTAATTCGGGATGTAGAATTGCTTTTGTTATGGAAGCATACAATGCAACATAGGCTATGCCCACACTGCACACAGGTCTTAGACTAGACCCACGTTGTATTATAGTTCCCCAATTACTCTTGCAGGACACCAGAAAAGAAGTTCTGAGGACAAAGTTAACATGAATCTAACACCAAAGAACTGATATTTTGCTTGGACAGCTCTAAAGTAAACAGGCTTATTTTCAGCATGCAAAAGAAAACTCTGGAGGATGTATGTTACAGTTTCTCTGTAGTTTTGGAAGTATCTATAAATGATTTAAGAAATGCTTGAGGCACACATTTACATTGTTAGGGCTATGTCCAGCCTACTCCTCTCAGCATTTGAAGATTTCTCGTGGGTGAAAGGAAGGACAGTCTCCTGGTGAGAGCAGTATAATTGCATGCCATAACGCCATGAGCTGGCAGTGGTGCTCAAAGCAGCAGCCTAGCAGTACACCCTTCCCCACCAGCTTCTACCTGACCTTGCTAGTTCATTGCCTTTACCCTTGTCCTTAAATATCTCATGCAATACAGCAGTGAACCTTTTGTCCCCTCTCCCACTCCCAGTTCAGGCTTAGCTTGTAGCAGCTCCCCATCCCAGCCCTGTGTGTAGTTTTGCACCGGGGTGGAGAAGCACAGCAGCAGGCAGGAGAAGTGGAGGTAGCTTGCAGGACATTTTTCTTGGTGGCAATGCTGGCAAATGTCAGCTTAAAGCACTTGTGAATTTGTGGCCTGAAAAGGGTCATTAAGAATAATGTACCTTGGAATTCCAGCAATACTGTACATTTTTATGGCAGAAGGACAAGTCATGAACAAAGTTCTTCTCTATGTTTAAAGATGGTATCTTACATAATTAAAAAGTAAGGCACTTGCTGCAGCTTCCTGATAGATTCTTAGCTCTTAATAGAGTAACACAATTTACTATAGCCTCTTTACTCCATTCTCCAGCTGCACAGATCTTGGGTTCAAACTACGGTGTTTCCCTGGAAATTCAGACTGCAGTACAGGATTTAGACTAGCCTTCAGCCAGCCAGCTCTGACTGCATCGACTCAAACTCCATTTGAAGAAACACATTTTTTTAATTTTACCTTGAAATAATGTCACAGGTTGGCTACAGCTTTCAAGAGAGAAAGATTATTATTATTATAAATAGATAACCATGGCTTCAGGCTGTACCATTTGTTACTTCAGTCTCAGTTAGGTTCATAATAATGTTTGTGCTCAGAAAATCCTCAGGAGCATGAGAATGCATTTGTATGGCCTGTTAGGCACAGAATTGCCTGTTTTATTGGTGCAATACAGGTGCACCTTTAAAAAATTTTACTCCCTGTGTTTATAACTGCTCAAGTGAAAAAACACGCAAAGCAGACATGGCACTGCCTGGTAATATGAAGGCAGTGGCTGCTAATGCAATGTACATGTAATTTAATAAGTCACTTTTCTAAACATACTAATATGCTGAATTTCTTCAGCCTACTCATCAGAATTCTTTTCTAAACAACTTCCACACCAAAACAAAGCTGGAGACATCCAAGCAATGGCCTTAAATGAGGATTTCATGAAATAAATTGGTGCTTTCCTCCCTTAAACAGTTTTTTTACCGAACAGGTTGAACTCTGCTACAAGGATATAGGTTAAGAAGTGTCCATGCTGTGTTTCATCACACAAAACAACCTCCAGTTGTTTCACCCCCACAGTTGGCTAAATCACACCACAGTGTGTGAGCATCCTGTGTTTTTGCTTACCTCAGTACCAGTTACCAGTTTAACTATAGGTATCACCGCTGTAATCACTGGCTCACGAGTACAAATTCTGAGAAAGTGCGTTACTTTGCTGTGCTCCCACAACTGAAGTTTACGATTCATAGTTCAGTCTATAATAACACAATCACATCATGATTCAGTCAGGTACCCTTTGCGGTTGACCGGAGAGGTATTCTCACAGATAAACCTCCAGCTTTGGGCTAGATGTCTTCCAGTGCAAGAGGTTCATAAGCCAGGATGTGCATGCTGGTGGTAGCTCTCATTTAGAAGGACTGGGAATTAACTCTTTTCCCCCTCTCTTCCTGCCAAAGAGAATGGAATTCCCAAATAACTTACAGCTCAGAGCAAAGCTCAATGGTCTTCTTATGCAGGAGCCTGAAGAAAGCAACATTCCTTTGGATTTTCAGAATGGGAAGAACACAAGGCCTCAGTAAGCTCATGAGAGATATTGTTTTCCCCTTGCTTTGACTGCTGACAGGGTTGTGTACCTGCAAGAATCATCACTTCCAGCTGGCAGGAAAAACATAGCTACAGCAACTCCATCTTCAGTGCTCCCTTCCCCTTCTTAAAATTTAATCCTAGTCTCTGAGGCACTTCATTTTCCCAAGCATTC
>NW_010182047.1:127773-128968 GCF_000695765.1 Mesitornis unicolor
GTGGAACTACTCATCTGAATAAATTGTGGAAAAATAGGCTGTTATTCTTTAGAGAAAACTTAGATAAAGGCAATGCTGCAAAGCAGCTCTGTAGTAGCTGAGTTAAGACTGAGTTAGTGGAGACTACCTAGCTAAGGCTTAGATCCTAGTTTCTTTCAAGGATGAAGTTTTCTGATTGATCTAAAAACTTCCCTAGAGGTTTCCAGTTTTCTGGTGGTGTTGCATTACAAAAGCTTATTGTTGTGTTGTGGAGTGAATTCAAATTGTGACTCTAACGCAAGAGTCATGGCCACTTGATATTTCTGACTTTGTTACTGTGGGGTACAAACATACTTAATAACTACAGCTATCTAAACTATTAGGTTTACTAAACCGCTGGTATCTTCCTTTCCTATTAAAAATTTGTTTAATATTTTCTGCTTTGCATACCTACACTGGTACTAACATTGTACTTTACTACAACTAAAAGCTAGGACATCTTTTTACTTTGGTAGTGGAAAAGCTTTTGCAGCAGTGTCAAATGAGACAAACTGGCCAAATTCTTAAGGGACACGCAGCGGTAGTTCCTTACTACTTCTCTGGGTATGTACAACTTCCAGATCTAAGCAAGGGTTTATTGTCATATACTGGCTACATATCATCTGTGTTTTCAGAAACTTGGGACTGAAGCAGAAATGAAAAGGCCATTCCGCAAAGATCACCTGAAACCTCTGTGTTGGGACTAGAAATTGAAGTGTAAATGTCCTCTCTGTGATAGTAGTGGCCAGCATCCACCGGAAAGAAGAGAGGACACTGTCTCTTTTTCTTACAGCAGCTACTGCAAAAAATAGCAAATTACATTGAACTTTGAACACTACTTTTTATTAGAATGGATTAGAAAATTAAGTATTTTTTTAAGGGAGAAACTCAAAAAGAGCTGAAAAGAAAAGACTATAAACCTTCTACCTCCTGTACTGGGCTGGGCAGGTTTTTCTCTCCAGCTCTATTCTCAGTCTAGCAAATTTCAGTAGTTTTCTGGTTTGGATCAACTTCTACCATCCCACCAGGTACCTCAGAAATTTTTCTTTAGGTCTGGGCTGGCTACGTGTTTGTTTTCTGCTCCCTTTGCCTGTTTCTGTGCCTTTGCAGTTCACTGCCTGCCAAGTTTGTCCTTTCCCAGCTGCCCAGCTCTGCTCTCCTGCACCTTTTTCCTGCT
>NW_010182047.1:128999-135054 GCF_000695765.1 Mesitornis unicolor
CAGTTCTGTCAGAAAAGGAGCAACTGCCCTGTCTGTAAAATATCTCTCTTTTGCCAAAGCCCAGTGGCCAAGGCAAAGCAAACAAGCAGCCTTCCTACCTGCTGTCCAGCCACTGATTTTTCTAAGGAACATAAAAAACACTAACTACAGACCAGAAAATTAAACAGATACTATTCATGACAGTCCCACCCCAGCACCTGGACTATAATACCAGCTCTTTCCATTTCAGCTCTTCTCTCTTCTACATCTTGTTCCTGTACACTCATCTCTCACTATCAACCCAAATCTTTTTCTATTTTCTGTAATCTATATCAAAAGCATTTAATTTTTATTGAACTTTTCCCCTCTTCTTACAAAGACTTGATGTTCCTCAGATCATCTTATTTTTTTCTTCTGCTCACTTGCAAATTGCTTTTCATTCAAGATTACTTTCTTTTCTTTGATTACCTGATACCTGGTATGCTGTTTCTGATTATTTTTCTCCATTCTGAGTCTACCTTCCCAGTCTTTCTTTTCCTGATGAATCCTACACCCTTGGCTTGAACAAAGTTTTGAACTCTGGTTGAGGTAGATCCAGATCAGATCCTTGCAGGATCTGCAACACAAAGGATTTGCAACACAAATCCTTGCAGGATCTGGTGGGCTGACATCAATGTTCATTAATTTACTCCAGCTCAGTTCCTCTTTTTATCTTTCATTTAAATTTGGCCTTTAAAAAAAAACAAACAACAAACTTCTTATGCCTTAATATTAGATTGTTTAGATTGTTACCAGGTAACGATGCCTACTTTTCCCCTCTTTTTTTCTGTTGTTGACAAATAACCGACTGCTGTGCCTTTCCAGGACTGGAGCTGTCTATTTCTGCTTGCATTCCTACTGTCCACACTAATGTCCATTCTCAAACTGCTTATTTACTCCTCCCCCGCTGAAGTTTTATCTGATCTGTCAAGCTTCTTTTATAATTGTGTTCATATTCTTGACCTTGTCATATGTTATTTTCTTCATAAGAACATGGGAATTGCCAAATCAGAAAACAAACAATGATTCATCAAGCCTGCTAGCTTGTCAAAGAGGGCAGAAAAAGCTCACAGAATACCTAGACAGGAATACAGTATTATGTAAGGGGATATAAATCCTCCTTGGCTTCCAGCATTGATCAGTTTGAGCCCTCAGGCTTTAGATTATACACTTTACAGTTCTTATTTCAGCTAGTATAAACTACTATAGTCTTTTTGTGCAGATGTATTTAATACTGGTTAAATTTTACCAAAATTTTGGCTAAAACTATTGTGTAGGTTGTTTGCATATTATATGAGAAGCCTTTTTCAGTGCTGAGAAAACATCTGCTTACAAAAACCTCCCTGATTTACCTAAATATAAACAAAACAACTGAAAAAAAATAATCATGCAGCTTCTCTGAAACAGGATCCTTCCTCTCTCTGTTTTTATGTTTGTGTGGATCTTGTATTTTTCTTAAGAATGCTAGATAAATTGAGGCTCTCACTTACTTTCTCTGGATTTGTGGTCCAAGGTATAAGAACAGTAAGTTTCCTAGATGAATAGGAAAGTTATTTCTGTAGATCTGCACCAGGAAAGCACACAGGACAATGTTGCAGGGTCAGTTCTGGTAAAGCTTGATGGTGAGGCAGGGACTGAGACAGTCACTTTAGAAGGATACTTTTAGGTAGACAGATTTAGACAGAATGTTTTACATAGCTTTTTGTTAGACAATAGTTTTGTTTCCTCAAAATTCCTGCCTTTGGGATAAGAGAATCACCAAAATGTCACTTGCCAAGAAACATTTCTTCAATAAATACAATGAATAGATGCAATACCACTCTCAAACACATTTTTCTCACTTTTTTTTTTTTGGTACTTGATGTTGAAGTTGCTATATGACCTTCACAGCTTTTTCTTTCCCCTAGTCATGCAAAAATGCTTGAGAATGGGGCATGTAGGTACCCATTTTTGGGTAAAACACAATGTTTTAATGTAATGTTGTTTTCGAACAGAGGGGTATAACACCAGCAGGACATGAGACCTACGGCCATGCTGTTCCAGTTACAATGTGGCTGTCCTGTTTGGGGCCAGCACTCTGGTACCACAATCCCATCCACTTCAAAACTTCCCTTGTGAGTCAAAACTGAGCAACACCTGCATCAGCCATGGAGAGAAGACTCCCCTGTGCCATAGTCTCCAGTCAGCAGACCCATCAGCTTCCCCCAGCAGACCAGCCATCTTTGGATCCTTCCCTCGGCGCAGCAAGGTCCCAGCAGACCAACCATCACAGCATACCTTTGGCCAGCTGGGAAACTGCAGAGAGTTCATCTCAGAGGCCCTTGAAATCTTCTTCCCAAAATGACCAAGAGCCTGCAATCAATTTATGACTCTTACTATGGTGTGCTTTGAGAAGCTTATGGACCATTATCAGTTAAATCACTCGAGTCATTAAACTCTCATCAGTTGTAACATCAAAATACAAAAGCTCCAGGTAATGTTGTACTGCACACTGTATATTGCACTCTAGGTAAATAAAAATAGCTGGGATGGAAATAATAGATCAGAAATTCGGTTTTTCCCTCTTTAGTTTGTAGGGAGAGGTAGATATCTCTTATTTTCTCTCCATCTAGTAGTAGCAAGACTCAAAGGACATAAGTAGCTTGTCATATAAATGAACTTTGTCAGAGCTAGTAAAATTTTTCAGTCATCTCAGTTCCCTTTGGTATGTTTAGCCCAAATAGATGATGCATGTAGTGTTTGCTCTGTTTAGTAACACGGGATGCTCTGCGGTTTTCCTTTAATCCTCTAGAATTATTTTGCCTCTTTTCCACTGAAAAGCATGCCCAGAGTTGCCTCTTTTTGCAGTTTATTTATATGAACTTTGACAACTTTCATGTACAAATGATGGTGCTTAAACATTACTTGTGTCTTTCCCTTGTTCCCTACCAATCATAACCCCAGAGGAGGTTTGAGTAATTCAGTTTCACTGATTGCAAATGAGCAGGAACTTCAGATGCCATGTGTTGTTTTCTAACATAACCTTGTTAATCAGAGAGGCACCCAGAGAGACCAGCTGCATGCAACTGAACCTCGGCCATCTAGTTAGTGTGTTCCAGCTTGCCTGAACTTCTTCTTGGACCTTGCTCTATCCCAGCAGAAATTCAACACAGGCAATACTTGCTCTCCAGGGCTGGTGAGGACAAGGGTGCCAATGTGCACGTACATGCTCTGACTTCCTAGATTAGAAGAGTAAACTCTGTTTTTCAAGCATTTTTTTTTCTATATAATTCTGAAAAATATGTATTTCTATATATTTCTGAAAAAAAATTAGTCATCATTTGGTATCATTATGGTCTTGATGCATAAGTATTTAAAAATGAAAGGAGAGTTGGCTCTTTAGAGGAGCAGTAACACATTTGGTCTGAATGATAGCTTCTACAGACTTTTAATGGTTATGAGGCTGAAGAAACCATTTGCCTTTGAATTCTTAGCAGCTGATTCAACGCAGGCTGATTAGATAAAGAAAAGGGAGTGGAAGGATAATAAATAAAAGAGCTCTGTGATGAGGGTTCTAAGGAAATGAAAAACACTTTATTGATAATCAATCTGTGGTAGATTTTGATAATGAACTCCTGTATAATAAGCAGCCTGTGTGCTCACCCTGCCACTGGAATTCTAATGAGAAAGATAATAGATCCAAATTAGAAGTTTGCCAATGTACCTGTTATTAAAACAATTAAACATTTTTAATGCGAGTAAACAGAAGTTGGAGCCTGTATTTTGCCAATAGGTTATATGCAATCTTTCTTTTTTTTCCTTACTAATAAATGGTCTAAGTTATCCTTTGTATATATACTTTTAAGAGTTTTATGATTACTGTCTCTTGAATGAGGTGAGACTATTGTGGATGAAATAACTGGGTTAAGCATCAACGTAAGATCATATAATTATCTTGTATTTTCATGTCAAGTCACAGAAAAATGGATACCAAAGTCCTTCTGACCTTGAAGGCTGTAAGCTTTATTGACCAGTGTTCTATTGCAAGGCACTGGGTGTGTATATGGCACAGTAGTTAAAAAATGTATCTATCCATCCAGGGGTTAATCAGATTTCTTCCTGCATCCAGAGAGATATGATCAACCCCTTGCTGTATACTGCTGGAACAAGCACTGACCAAAGCCATTCCTACACTCAAGCCGCAGTGTTTTCCCAGCTCAGCCCCACCTTCTGATGATGCCCCTATGCTTAAACACTCACTATAATTCTGCCTCAGTGGCTATAATAGGCTCCACTGACTGCTTCTCACCAGTCTGTTGAGACTCTGCCTCTCCACCTTATCTAGCTACGTTTATGGGCTATGTTTAGCCCATCTCTTATTACTCTTATTTTCTTTTTCCAATGAAATTACTGCATGATTGATTCTTCCTAATTGTGCCAGGCAGTCACTGTTTGTTTCCAAACAGGCTTGTTACATCCCTTCAGCAATTTATGCTGTGTTCTTCTTCTCCTCTCTTTCCCACTGTATTCTTCACTGAAACCAGGGTCCAGGTGGTTGTCTGAGAGCTGCAATAGATCACTATGGCTCCATGCACCATTTTGGCTTTCACAGCACTGTCCATTCTTCCCTTCTGCAAATGCAGCCTAAACAGTTGAGCAGTTGACCTGGAGATTTAAGTGATTATAATCTTGTTTCTTTGAATATTTCAAAATGAACTTAGTATTTCAGCTTCTACCAAACTTGTCATAGAATCATAGAACCATAGAATCATAGAATCATAGAATGTATTTGGTTGGAAGGGACCTTTAAAGATCATCCAGTCCAACCTCCCTGCAGTAAGCTGGGATACTGTTAGAATACTCCATGTCTGGGTGGTGTAAGTTGGGAGGAAGACAAGAAAGAAATGAGAAAGGAAAAAAGAAGGACCAAAACCATTAACAGAATGTCTTAGAAAGCTCCATGAATTTTAATTTTCCCAGAGAGTGACCAGGAAACCATGTCCTTTAGGATGGAAGATGACTCAAGTACACAAAGCAAGTTTCACAGGCATTCTTGTGGCAGATAGTATTCAACTCCCAAGGGGAGAAAAGACACTGAACTTATTAGTATCAGAGCCTCAAGTACCCTTGATCTCACCTAGGACCCCACCTGCAGCCCTGCCTGGGCCCTAGGCCCTCATTTCATCTCAGAACTGAGCCCCCAGCCCTCACTGCTTCCTGACAGTTACCCAGAAGAATATTTTAAATATTAAAAAAAATAAATTGCAGCTCAGAAGACTGCAGCATGACCATAGAATACAGACAGTTCTATTTCCTCTGGAATTATGAAAAATATCTGTGCAACTGGTAAGTGAAACATTCACAAATCATAATCAAGAGAAAAGATTTAACAGCTTTTAGTACAGAGGAGATTTAAGTATTGTACTCAAATATAAAACAGTAACTGCTTCAGTCTTTTTTGTATGCAGCAGTCTTCCATTTTATGGCTACCTCTTTTTGACATGGACATTCAAATTCATCTTGTAAATTGTGTTTTCTGTGATGAGACATCTTAGTTCACTTTTAAAGGATATGAAGGTCTAAATATCAGTGGTTGAATTAGTCAGTGGTTCAACCTTAGACAGAGGTTGCTATGCGGTGATCAAATCTGTTTAATAACACAATTACTTACGTAGGGAAACAAACAAAAAACCCCAACCAAACAAAAGGAAATGGAGTCGCACAAAGCATTAGAGAGAGATATTGATTTTATACCATACCAACATGACAGGTTGAAGTTTTGGAGAGCATCTAATTTTTCCAATCAAGATAATTTGGGGGCTGTGGGGGAACAGTGGTTGTTAGACTTCTTATTAGAAGTGATAATTTACATTACATGTGGCAACTTTGCATACCAGATGTGAATAATACAGATCTGTGCTAGCTTCACCCAGAACACTGTATTTACTGAAGCTGGTGTTACCCAACAGGATTTTGGTTCAAATCTCTATGAGATGTCTGCAAAAGCAAAGAGATTCCATGGTATTGATTTCTTAGGAAACATTTACATTTCTTTCCC